>NW_005871193.1:1085203-1095703 GCF_000147115.1 Myotis lucifugus | reverse complement strand
TATATAATTATTGATTTAAGAAGAAGGGGGAGAGAGAAGAGAGAGAGAGAGAGAGAGAGAGAAACATCAATGATGAGAGAGAATCATTGATTGGCTGCCTCCTGCACGCCCCCTACTGGGGATCGAGCCTGCAACCTAGGCATGTGCCCTTGGCCGGAATGGAACCTGGGACCCTTCAGTCCCCAGGCTGACGCTCTATCCACTGAGCCAAACTGGATAGGACTATTTTTATTCTTTTCTTATTGGAGAGAGGGACAGAGAGAAACATCAATGTGAGCAAGAAATATCGATCGGTTGCATCCTGTATACACCGTGACCGGGGATCAAACCAGCAACCTTTTGGTGCACGGGACAACACCCAACCAACTGAGCCACACTGCCAGAATCTATTTTTAAAAGATAAAGACTTATTTTAAAAACTACATAGCCACATTACTAGTATAAAAAAAATAATAATTCATTATTGTAATCAAATATCCAGTCAATGTTCACATTTTCATCTCAAATTATTTTGTAAAGATTTTGTTCAAATTAGAACAAAATAAGTTCCACACATTGCAACTGATGGGTATGTCTTTTAAATTCTTATAATCCATAGGCATCTCCTCAATTTTCATTTATTTATTTACTTTAAATATAGTTTTATTGATTTCAGAGAGGAAGGGAGAGGGAGAGAGAGATAGAAACATAAATGATGAGAATCATGGACCGGCTGCCTCCTGCACATCCCACACTGGGACTCGAGCCTGCAACGTAGGCATGTGCCCTGACTGGGAATTGAACCATGACCTCCTGGTTCATAGGTCGACCACTGAGCCATGCACGGCTGGGCGAATGTCTTTATTCTTTCTCCCTTGGACGGGTCCTCATCCCCACGGTGCCAACTGCTTCCGAGTATGCAAAAGCAGATTGCAAATCCCGAGGGAACAAGAGGCTCGGGCTCCGAGGGCTTTGCTAGCAGGTTTTCAATATTTGGGACCAGATAAACCAGCTCACAGGCAATCGGTGTCTTCTGTTGGTAGTCCTCAAGTTTTGAAATATGTTTCTCACAGAAACATCAACTTGCTAACAAGTACAGCAAGGAGGAGCGAAGCAGGAAGAAAGAGGACTCTGGCCAGGACACGGTGAGTAGCCAGCTCAAGGACATCACCACTGAGTCTGCTGAGTCCCCTCCACGTGGGGGCCCAGACAAGTGCAATCTGGCTCACGCCCGTAAGGAACAAGCGTGTCTGAATCAAAGGTACGTACGTGTTTCGGGCAGGATGTACGTGGGGAATGCAGAACATGAACCAAAGATACTGATAGAGTTTAGGGGGCGGAAAAAAATATGAATTTTTTGTGAGGGAGAAAGAAAGGGTCAGGCTATCCCACAGCCCTCTCCACCCCCCTCATGCTGGATCCTGCCCAGCTCCCAGGGGGAAGGTTGGGTAGGGTGGAGCCCAGGGTCCTGGGCTGGAGAAAGGGGGGCTGGGCTGGAGTCAGTGAGCGGCGCCTCATCCCTGTACATTCATGGATCTTCCTTTCTGGCCTGGGGTGCCCTCCCTGCAGAGCCAGTTACAGTGGATGGGGGAGCAGAAAGAGGAGGGGTGGGGAACGTCGCCTGGGCAGCTAGGATCTCGGGTTACTTCTCGTGCTGTTGGGGAAAAAGCCCTTGGTTTCCAGGGTCAGGTTTGGTTACAGCAGCCTGGCAGTTCTGTCACTGTTGGCCGGAGGGCTGCTCAGAGCTGGGGCTTCCTGACACCCAACACTGTCACCAGATCTCCACGCGCACTAGGAGGCAGCTTGTCACTTGACCCAGCTGCCTCTTGCTAGCATTTGACCTTTGACATGTCATTCTACTGTGGGTACAGTGAGGGGTTAATAGACATAGTAGACACAGCTCTAGAATGCCGTGACTTCATGGTTCTGAGCTGTTCCCCTGCCCAATAAGCTAGCAATTTACAGGCCCCATTAATGCTCCTTCCTTTTCATCAGATAGTATCATTCTACCTTCCTATATGCTGGCCCTACGTTAGCCCTGGGGCTGTGGCAATGACAGACACCCTCCCTCGCTGCAGCTCAGATGGGCTGTGAGGAGGCCGCTGGGAGCAGCCCTGGGCCAGCTTAGGGATCCAGGTTCTGGGGGGAAGCAGCTCCAGGGAGAGCCAGGTGTGGGTGAGCCAGCAAGAAGCAGGCTGTTGGGGGGGGGGGGCGCCCTGACACAGAGGGTACCTCACTGGCTGGCCTTTCTCAATGACTTTATTACAGTGACATGGGAATAGCATGTAGCCAGGAGGCACTCACTCTTCCATCAGTGACAAACAGGCCTGTGAAGGTGCCGCCACTGGTCCAGGGGCACTGCCTCTGGCTCTTCTTGTTCTACCATCACAAGTTTAACAGGTGGAGGAGGTGAGGGGCATCTGGGAGGCCCCTGCATTGTCTCCACAGCTTTTCTGTGAATCTAATACCCTATATAATAAAAGTGTAGTATGCAAATTGTCCCCTCATCCGGGAGTTATCTGGGAGTTCAACCCGGGGGCGGGGCCGCCCGGGGGAAGCGAGGGAGGCTCTGGCCGGCAGCTGGCAGCCGCTAGGGACCCTGCCAGTGTACAAATTTTGTGCACTGGGCCTCTAATTCCAACACAAAAGGGTGACTTCTTCTTAATGTGGAGGACTTTTGATCTGTGCCGTGCCCTTCTGATAAGCACCAACAGATCCATTGTCATCCATTACCATTGACTGGATACCTGAGAGGGAAGGGCACCAGCGGGAGTGGAGGTGTGGGCAGTCCCTGCTCTCTGAGCTCTCAGATTTCCCTGGGGAAAGAAGCTGTGTCCAGTGAAAAGTTATTTCTAACAGGACGAGGCGGTGTGACAAGCAGCAACACGGGACTGCAGAGGGCGCTGGTGGGAGAAACCACTACTGGGAGCATGTTTTTAAAATAGGGACAAAGACCATCTCCTACAGAACAAGCTGGCAGCGTTTATGACTCCATGCGCACTCTCCGAATCCATGAGCACTTCCATCGATCGGACGGACATTTTCCCAGTCTTCGTGCATTAGTCATAAAGAAACCCACCACGGCATATTGATTGTGCATCCTAAACACCCCTCCCATCAATCGCTCCTTGCTAGCCCTCGCCGCCGCTGTCATGTCATCTCTGTCTGGGGCTAATACATTACCCTCATCGATCCCCAGCTCACCTCGGCGGCTGGCCATCAAGTCACTGCCTACCCTGCAGCCTCATCTTCCCAAGGCACCGAGCTGACTCACCTTGGGAGACTCACCTGCACGCGGCAACGGCACCCGGGCTCCGTCCAGCTCTGTATCCCCGTGGCCCGCCACTCTCCTGTTCCCTCAGCCCCCAAACCCTGCTTCAGCCACAATGAGCGTCTTCCCGCTGTTCAACCAAACTTGCCTCTGTTGAGCCTCAGTGCCTTTGCACATGGTGCGTTCTCGTCATGGCAAGCTCTCTGCCTCTTCTCTGTCTACTGAAGTTGTATTTATTTTTCCACTCTCAGCTTAAACATCTCCTTCTCTGGCTCCTCGATGTTAATCGCGTCCTCCTCCGTCTTCCCGTAACATGCAGCCACTATGGCACCCATGCTCATGGGGCAAAACTTCATTGGACTCACTCATCTAATTCTCTCCACAAACATTTATTAAGCAACCACCACGTGCCAGGGCTGTGACAGGCTGGAAACATAGGAGCAGTCTCTACCCTCTTTCAAGTCCCTGACCGCTGAGGGGTGCAGCGACACACAGAAGCAATCACAGAACACGTGGCGGTACTGGGGCGAGGGCCACGGGGCGAGGGAAGTACACAGAGGGGCCCTGGCCCAGCCCGGGGTGAGGCCTGATACTGGGGAACCAGAGAGGGTTTCCTAGAAGCTAAAATGAGACCTGAAACCCCAACAGGAATTCACAGCCTGTCCCCCCACCAAGTTCTGGAGCAAAAGCTGCATCGTATTGAGTGCTGTTCCAAATCTAGATCTGTATCTCTGCATTATTATTACGGAGGAGGACGTGATTAACATCAAGGAGCCAGGGAAGGAGATGTTTAAGCTGAGAGTGGAAGAATAAATACAACTTCAGTAGACAGAGAAGAGGCAGAGAGCTTGCCATGACGAGAACGCATCCTGTGCAAAGGCACTGAGGCTCAACAGAGGCAAGTTTGGTTGAACAGCGGGAAGACCCTCATTGTGGCTGAAGCAGGGTTTGGGGGCTGAGGGAACAGGAGAGTGGCGGGCCACGGGGATACAGAGCTGGACGGAGCCTGGTTGCCGTTGCCGCGTGCAGGTGAGTCTCCCAAGGTGAGTCAGCTCGGTGCCTTGGGAATATGAGGCTGCAGGGTAGGCAGGGACTTGGCCAGCCGCCGAGGTGAGCTGGGGATCGATGAGGGTAATGTATTAGCCCCAGACAGAGATGACATGACAGCGGCGGCGAGGGCTAGCAAGGAGTGATCGATGGGAGGGGTGTTTAGGGTGCTCGATGCATCGGCTCGCTTGACTAAATGAATTCGTGAGCCAACAAAAGGAACGGGCAGAGGAAACCCACCTTCCTTTAAAACAAGTGGACGACCTCCGCTGGGCAGTCCTGCTTCCAGCACCGGTGGCTGCTGCAGTGCAGGCGGGTTTGCCTTGGCAGGTCACATGGTTCGTCGTAGGACTTGTTTTGGACCTTTGCGTTCAGTGTAGTCATACTGAGTGAGTGATGAGTGGTTTCACGTGGTTTTTTTTAATGAGTCTGTGGTTTTTGTGTCAGTATGCTGCAGAACGGAGTATTTCATTTATTAATGTCTGATTTTGGGGGTAATATGTTCCTTAGAGTGCTTCACATTTTTCTCAATGTAAAAAAAAAGAAAAAAAATTCAAGTTGTGACGTGGGAGTGGAAATTGTGAGGCTGACGGGTAAGAGAAGGGAGAAGGTAGAGTCTTTAAGTCCAGGTGTTCCAAGAACTTTCCCATCTGACCTCTCTCACCTCTTCTTTTTTAAATATGTGCGTGTGTTTTAAATTGATTTTAGAGACAGAGAAAGGGAGAGGGAGAGATGAAAACATCGATGAGATGCTTTGGTCACAATGTCTTGTTCACAACCAGGGCCAGGCCTTTCTCGCGACCGTCTCTATTCTCACGGTGTGATGGTTAATTTTATGCCAACTCACTGGGCCCCAGGTGGACAGATATTTGCTCAACATTATTCTGGGTGTGTCTTTGAGGGTGTTTTTGGATGAGATTAACATTTACATGCGTAGACTGAGTAAAGCAAAGGTAGATGGGCCTCGTTCAATCAGTTGACAGGTCTGAATAGAACAACAACAACAACAAGAAAGCTGGGCCCTGGCTGGTTTAGCTCAGTGGATAGAGCGTCGGCCTGCGGACTGAAAGGTCCCGGGGTTCGATTCCAGTCAAGGGCACATGCCTGGGTTGTGGGCTCGATCCCCAGTGGGGGGCGTGCAGGAGGCAGCCAATCAATGATTCTCTCTCATCATTGATGTTTCTAGCTCCCTCTCCCTCTCCCTTCCTCTCTGAAACCAATAAAAATATATTAAAAAAAAAAAAAAAAAAAGCTGGCCTGCCTCTGATAAGACAGAACGCCTCCTTCCTGACGGCCTTTGAATCGGGACATCACCGTCTTCCTGCCTTCAGACTCGAACTGAAACGTGAGCCGGGCCTGGAGCCTGTTGGCCCCCAGCCGGGAGCCAGTCCACGGCTTCCAGGCCTCGTTGTCTCCATAACTGCGTGAGCCAATTCCTTACAATAAACCGTTCTATCTAGAGAAACCAATAGGAAACCACCTATTGACTGATGACTAATTAGTCCTGACTAATACAATGAGGTCTTATCTTATTAACACCACATAAATCATCGGCTCGCAGACACGCAGACCCCGGAGCTGGAGCTCAAGCCTCCCCCTCAGTTTACAGGCGATGAAATGCGCCCGGGAAGGAAAGCGCTTTCCACGGCACATCCCACCAGCCTGGGAACATGATGTCCTGACGGATTCGAAAGAGCATGCGGATGATTTGATGAAATGCCTTTTGAAAGAGCAGGTTTTGGTGGGGGAAGGCAGGGGGACAGGGTGAAGAGAGAAACAGTTCCTCCCCTCTCGGAGGTCCTCGCTCACCGAGAACTTCAGAGATGTGCAGAAGCACACGACACACAGTTTGGTTCTTTTTAAAAATGTTTTTATCGATTCAGTGACAGGAAGGGAGATGGAGAGACAGGGAAACATTGATGAGAGAGCCATCGATCGGCTGCCTCCTGCACGCCCCGTCCTGGGGATCGAGCCTGCCACCCAGGCACATACATGCCCAGACCCCGAATCGAACCGGCGACCTCTGTGCATGGGACAACGCTCAACCAACTGAGCCACACTGGCCGGGCCATAGTTTGGTTCTTGAAGGTGAAAGGCGGCACTCAGAACAATGGGAGGTGGTACGGGAGGGGCAGGGCGGGCCCACAGGCCTCGCCCCTGTGGTCTATGTTACACTGGGAAGCTGAGACTGGACACATCTGGGCGGGGGAGGGGGGTAAATGGCTGGAGCTGGCAATCCCTCACTTCAGTGAGCTCCCAGAACATTTCTGAAAATACAGACTTTTCGCTGCTGCTTGCATGTTTTTGAACAGGACATTTTTAGCGCCTGCCGCCTGCCTTCCTGGCTACATTGGGAAGAGTTGTGGGTTGCGTGGGCGGCAGGGTGTTTGGAGCAGGGAGGCAACCCGTAGCCTATTTTCAAACCTTATGTGTAACTTTTTTTCGCTTTTTGCCTGTAGGAAGCTTATGCTTGAATTTTCTCCTTAGGTCAGTAACTTGAAAAAGCAAGCCATGTTCTGCCCAATGTGGTATCAGGACTGTCCATCCGACTTAGAGCGAGGGCAACGGGCAAAATGGTGAAGACACTTGGAATCCCATCCCCTGGGGGAGGGGGGATGGAAATGGAGATGTGTTTGGCTTGGCATCCTCAGGAGACGGGAGGACAGCCTCCAGCTATGTAAAGGGCTGTTCTGTGGAGGAAGGAATGGGTGGTTCTGTTTTCCAGAGAGCAGGGGGCCGGACAGAGGCACGGGGATCCAGATAGTGATGGAGTCAAAGGGTAAATCGAGGTAGGCCGTTCTCTTGGGACGTGGGCTGGACCAGTGCTTGGTCAGGGTCATGGAGGAGATTCAAGCGTTAAGAGATGGCGGGTGGATCATAAGCACCTTCCAACCCCGAGGTTCTCTGAGAGAAGGCTGTAGACCAGCGGTTCTCAACCTGTGGGTCGCGACCCCTTTGGGGGTCGGACGACCCTTTCACAGGGGTCGCCTAAGACCATCGGAAAACACATCTATAATTACATATTGCTTTTGTGATTAATCACTATGCTTTAATTATGTTCAATTTGTAACAATGAAATTGGGGGTCACCACAACATGAGGAACTGTATTAAAGGGTCGCCACATTAGGAAGGTTGAGAACCACTGCTGTAGACAGTGGCCAGTGGCCACAAGCGCAGATGTGTGAAGAGGCTGGAGTACGACCCCTCACTCAACCAGAGGTGTTGGTCTGTGGCGAACAAGCACTCTATTTGGCTAGAGATACTCAGTCCCCATCCCAAAGGCACAAATGGCTACAATACAAAAGAGAATGTCACACAGGCTATAAAGAGGCTCAACGCTTTTTCTTCTTTTTCTGTTAGATACGCCTGGTTTGGTTAGGACAATGTGGCAGAGTTGGCTAGCACCTAGGAGACTGTTGTAAGGCATCTAAAGAGGACCTGTCGGCAGAAGGGAGATGGGCAGTAGAAACGGAAAGAGACTCGGTGAGGAAGGTGCGGAGTGATTGGCCCCACGTTGTTGTTGGGCGGGGGGCGGAGGAGGGGAGATAAATGGGGGGCCTCTCTCTTGCCTGTAGCCCTGTTGTGTAGCTGGCACATCTCATTATCACATGCTATGGACTGAATTTTGGTGCCCCCCCCCCCAATTCGTATGTTGAAATCCTAATCCTCCAAGATGCTGGTCTTAAGCGATGGGAGGTGCTTGGGCCGTGAGGGTGAAGGAGATCGGTGCTCTTAGAAGAGACCCCTACACCCTGTGAGGCCCCAGAAAGAGGCTCAGCTGTGACCCAGGAAGCACACTTTCAGCAGGATGTGACCGCACCAGTTCCACCCACATGTACGGAGCAGCTCCTGGGGCGGGGGCTGTGCTGGGCACTGGGCTGCACAGGTCAGCAGGTCTCTAGGGGACCCAGGCCCACGGGTTGGGGAGACGAATAAGACACTTCAGGCCAATGTGGGGGTGCCACAAACAGGGCTGGTACTGTACACAAGGGAAGACACTGGAGGTCACACTCCCAGTGTAGGGGTGGGGGGGACTCCCTCCGGCAAAGGCCATCTGAGCTGAGACCTAACTCGGGTGATGGCCGGGGGCGGCAGAGCAGGGGAGAAGGCATTCAAGCAAACTGCATCCCTACAACCCGCCCCCCGCCCCGACTTTCTCTACATCCCAGATGCCCTGGAGTGCGGTGATGTCCTGGTGAGACATGAACTGACACCCCTTCCTGTACCTGAGTGGTCTTCACCCCTCACCTACTAGAAACCCCTGAAGCGAAGAGGCTGGTCTCAGTCATCTCTGCATCCCCTAAAGCAGCGTGTGCAGCCCCCAGAACATGGTGATGCATAAAAACACTGTGTGATGTGAGATCCTCTCAGGCCCACGGACCAGTATCGCGGCTCATACATTTTCAAGGGGCCTCTGGCAGGGTTAAGGCCTGGAGGTAAAAGGGGAAAGGAAAGGTAGACACCGAAGAGAAATAAGGCTGAGAGAGCGGGCTGGGACGAGGGGCGAGGAGGAGGCAAAGGAAGGTGAAAGGTGCGCACATTGGCGAGCGTACAGTGCCAAGCAGAACCTCACCAGAGGGCTCCGTGCCCACAAGGCCTTGGCTGGGGTTCCCTGTCCCTCGTGGGAGAACCCCAGGCCTCTCGCTGGGATCTGATTTCGACGGCATTTTCTGAGCGGTGGGGAGAAGCTGCGAGAAAGAAGGGAGAAAAAAGCCCCACAGACCCAACAGTTCCCCCCTCTCCCCCCTTTACAGGGTGAGCCTACAGACTACCAGTGTCCACCTTCCCCACCCCCTCCACCCCCCCACCCCCGCTCCCGGAGTCTGCGGGAGGGAAGCCGGTGGCTGTCACACTTCGGAACTGTCTGCACAACTCCCAAGCCAAGTTCTCGAGCGAGCAAACCTCATTCTGCTTTGCAGCTGGATAAATAAAGGAGGGAAGAGAGGAGCTGGCATTGCACGTCGGAATTAGCACCACGTCTCTCGGCCTCCACCCCTCTCAGGAAATGTCTCATTGCAACGGAGGGGGATTCTCGCTCCCTCTCCCCTCCCTCCTCGCCCCCAAAACCCGGTGAGAGCTGCGCTTCCCCCTGCACTTGTCAGCCCGCCTTTGCCCTCCCTGTCCTCGCTGGATCCTTAGCTGGATTCTTTGTCGATGTCAACAGGACCAAGAGATAATGTGAGAGAACTCTAACACTGATGGAAGGCATGGACAGTGAGGATGGTCTCTGAGGTTTACTGGTCCAAGACAGAAAATTCCTAGGAAAAAACAACAAACCCTTCTGGAGTGTACTCTATAGTAACAGCATAGTGTATACAGCATAGTATATAGTAAACAGAACAGTATTACACATTCCTTTCCCTTTTTACCTCCAGGCCTTAACCCTGCCAGTGGCCCCTTGGAAATGTACGAGCCGTGATACTGGTCCATGGGCCCGAGAGGATTTCATTTCACACAGTGTTTTCATGCATCGCCATGTTCTGGGGGCTGCACAAGATGCTTAGGGCCACGGTGACCAACCTTCGGACCTCACGGACCGCCAGTGGTCCACAGACCGCCGGTTGGCTACCGCTGCTTTAGGGGATGCAGGGATGACTGAGACCAGCCTCTTCGCTTTAGACGTTTCTAGTTGGTGAGGGGGTAAAAGGTCACTAGGGTACAGGAAGGGGTACAGTTGAATAAGGGTGAAAACTAGGTGCTGGGAGCAGGGTCGGGAGGAGCATCATGTTCGCAGCAGAGAACATGAATTAATTGCAACTGAAAAAGAAACATTTTCCAGCTGGTTACCATAAGATATACAAGAGAGGGACGAAACTTCTGGCTTAACATGCCAAGCAGTATGTATCCTACAAGGAGTTGGTCAGACTACCCAGAGCCTCATACAGTTTACGCAGGAGGTGGGCTCCATGAGCTTTTACCAGGTACATCTTTTCCAAAGGGCCGTTGGGAATCAAGTGCCCAGCGCCCTCCTTTCTCTAGTACATACACCATATCGATTTCACAAGCCCAGAAAAAGTGTACTCGTGAAAGACCAATAAAAATATTAGCGGAGGAGGGAAGAGGTAGACTGGGTATAGATTCCAAAGATTAAAATGAGATGAAGTGATTCCTGACGAATGTTTGGGATAGGCCATTAACTGTAGGAGATGCTGTGCCCAGACTCGAAACGGCAATAAATAAATCGTTGTCTTGTCTTGTTCTT
>NW_005871193.1:1082268-1084601 GCF_000147115.1 Myotis lucifugus | reverse complement strand
TGCCTACGTATGCAAATTAACCACCATCGTTGTTGGGTTAATTTGCATACTCTCCTGATTGGCTGGTGAGTGTAGTGGAGGGATGGTCAATTTACATGTTTGTCTATTATTAGGTAAGATTTTTAAAATCCTCACCGGAGGATATTTTTTCATTGTTTTTTAGGGAGAGTGGAAGAGAGAGGGAAAGACAGAGAGAAAATATTGGTGTGAAAGAAACACATCAATTGCTTGCCTCCTGCATGAGCCCTGACCAGGGCCTGGGCTGGGGAGGAGCCTGCAACCGAGGTACGTGCCTTTGACAAGAATCGAACCCAGGACCCTTCGGTCCGCAGGCTGAAGTTCGTCCACTGAGCCAAAACAGCTAGGGCCTGCATTTTATTTTCAAAGGTAAATTTTCCTCTAAGATTCAATTCCCACATATACAATAATTACAGGGTCATGTAACAAGAGCTCAAAGCAAATTTGATTTGAGATAGTGCTCAACAGCTAAGGCTAAGATTAGGAATCCATCCCTCTGGAGGGAAAATGACCCAACAAGATAACAAAAAAGCACAACCGTTTTGATTGACCAATGTAACCACGAAGGAGTTTGCAAAAACAGGACCATCTGCTGTGTGAGGAGCCATGGAGAGAGATTCTGTATTTATAGAATCCTGAGTGGGAAAACCAGGCACACGAATAAACTTTTTTCTCCCGAGTCCACTCATCTGAAATCTATTTTTCTTCTAGTTTCTGTCAACATATACTGTTGTTGTTGTTTTAAATCAATTTAATAGCAGACAGACTGGCTATGAAGAACTCCCAAAGTAGGATACATTGCAATTGACAATACCGCCAGCTCAGTCTAAGGGGGTTATCATACAACTGTGGACCCTGAGGCTGACTCAGATGTTCATTGCTCACCAGGGCAGAGCAGGGTAGAAGAACTCCACAGCCATCAACTGTTCTTAGTATTGGCCTTTACAAAGGAACCTTTCTATAAACAAATGTTTCCAGGGGATGTACCTTAATCAGCCGACCTGAGAAATTCTTATTTTTCCTCTTGATTTTTAAAATGGAAGCTATTGCAAGGAAAACTTATAT
Organism: Myotis lucifugus; assembly: GCF_000147115.1. Taxonomy (NCBI): domain Eukaryota; kingdom Metazoa; phylum Chordata; class Mammalia; order Chiroptera; family Vespertilionidae; genus Myotis; species Myotis lucifugus. The sequence goes on along the minus strand of NW_005871193.1, from coordinate 1,083,518 downwards.
GTTAGGTGCCGAGAGTGGTAGGCTGTTTCATTTATTCCATGTTCCTTTAAAAACACTCTATTTCTTTCTTTTTTTTAAAAAAAATATTTTATTGATTTTTTTTTAACAGAGAGGAAGGGAGAGGGATAGAGAGTTAGAAACATCGATGAGAGAGAAACATCGATCAGCTGCCTCCTGCACATCCCCCCACTGGGGATGTGCCTGCAACAGAGGTACATGCCCTTGACCAGAATCGAACTTGGGACCCTTCAGTCCGTAGGCCGATGCTCTATCCACTGAGCCAAACCGGTTAGGGCAACACTCTATTTCTTACATCCTTTGGTAAAATTAGAGAATCTGACATCCTTTCATCGTGTTGCTTTTCCAGGAATCCCTCTGTGTATTGGAATTACTCTGTATCATGGTGGAGAAGGTTGGAAATCCAAGGGAGAGATGATTCTCTTTCAAAAGCCTATAAAGTAATGCTAGGGTTGTGTTTCACTCAGTGAGTTCAATTAATTTTACCCTGAATCCAACTGTGGGGTGGGGGAGGAATAAGGGGCCATCACCATTTACCCGGTGCCTACTATGTGCCGGGTAAAACCTGAGCACATTCATGTAGCCTTTATCTCTTTTCGTGTTCTCAGCAATGCTCCTCATCGCCTGCATTGCACCTGCGGGGCTGAGGTTCAGAGAGGTTAAGCAACTCACTGCAGGTCACACAGCCCGTAAGTGGGTAGGCACAAGTAGCTGACACCGGCCCGTCTGTGGTTTCCTGTTAAGTAGAACACAATCTTTTTCGTGGAGGTTATGTTCAGCAGCTCAGCTAATTGACTGCGCGTCCCTTCTGCTGCTAAATTATTTAAGGAGCCTCCTGTACCACGTGTGACCTGGTTCCTTAAGGATGATGGTTAATGAGAACCGTATGGGCTGGAGACTCTGCGGGGTGATGTATGCACCTCATCTCCTTTCATTATGGCAGGTGGAAGAGGTGGCGTTTTCTCCATCTAACGGTTGACGAGCTGTCTGGGGAGGTTAAGAAAGTTGCTAAGATCACCGAGTTCGTGGGGGGGGCAGAGCCAGGATTGGACTCGGGTCTGACGCCAAGGCCAGAACGAGCTGCCCCCCGACGCCCGGGCCCCACTTGTCAGTTCCCCGGCTCGAGAGCCTCGGAGCGGCTTTAAGATTCATCAAGAGTCTGCGGTGCCCGGGATCGGGCACGTGGACGAGAAAGCGGCGCTGGCCCAGCTTGTCCGTCCTCGCCGCGGGGG
>NW_005871193.1:1078811-1081769 GCF_000147115.1 Myotis lucifugus | reverse complement strand
GGTGAGCGGCGCGCCCGTCGGTCTCGCAGACGCCGCCCTTGGCGCACGGAGTGGGTCAGGGGGCGGCGGCGGGGCGGCGAGGCGAGCTCCCCCGGGACCCTCCGGCGCCGTCCTCGGGTCCCGCCCTGTCCCGCGGCGCGCACAGGTGGACCGCAGTGCCCGCCGCTCCCGTCGCCCCGGATTTGGTGCCGCAGGTCCGGCGGGCGCGGGCGGCGGCGGCTTGTTTGTGTGTGTTGCTGGGGGAGGGGGCGCTGAGCGGGGCGTCCGACCGCGGGGACAGGAAGTCGGAAAATGAAAGTACAGTCGCTCGGCGCTCCCCGGGCCGGGCGGCGCGCGCTGCCTCCGCACTTTGATCTTCTTCGCGGCGCACTGCCACCCGCTTCCTGCGCTCCGCGAGCTCGCGCTCATCCGGTGTCGAGTTTCATTGCTTTTTTCCTACCTCTCGCGCCTGCAAATCGCCGGCCCCTTCACTGTCCGCTTCACGTGGAGCTGGGCCGGTAGCTTCTTAATTCCTAGGAGGGTCCGCTGGAGTCGTCTTGCAGGGGCGGGATGTTAACTGGCTTTGCTAGGAAGGGAGAGGTGTGGAGGGAGGATGCGCGCACCGTTGGCGCTTTTCCCAGCTTATTGCTGCTTGAAGTTTTAGGGCATTGAAATAAAGGCTCGGAGTTGGATTCATCACAACGGTCCAGTCTATCTCTCGGGTGGTGGGGTCAGCCCTTCCCTCCCCACTGCTTGCAAAACCTGGTGCTTCAACGTGGAAGACCGGCGGGGGTGTTTGTGTGAAAACGTAGTTGTGATTCAACCCCTCCCTCCAACTCTCCCCTCTTTGATTTTACTTAAGCATCAAAGTTGCATAAGTGGAATTCATTACACTCCTAGGGAGCTATTGCCTTCCCGTTGTATTGTAACAGCCGTATATTTTCAATGATATTCTCTTAGTGTAGGCTCCTGTACAGTTAGACAGCTGGTTACTTTTTGACAACGACGATGTTTTGATCCCAGACAGGTCTTGATGCATTTTGTAAGTCGGTGTTTCATTTGAGCAACCCGCTGAATTCGGAGACTTTTCTTTTTCTGGGTCTTAGCTACTGTTTCTGAAAAGAAAAAAAAAAAGTTGGGCTGCGGGTCACCACAGCAACTGGACTGTGTGTTATAAACATATTTAGGGTGGAAAAGTTTTCATTTAATAGAGACTTCCTTTCCCTAATGGGTTATTTCAGCATGCTCCCTCTTTCATTTTAGCACAGGGATTTGTCTGCTATCTTGGAAGTGTTAAGGTGGAATCAATTGAGTTTTCACCATTCAGCCCCTCAAAAATCAGATTCCTTTATTTGGATCAGGTGTTTCCCTCCCTCATTATACTTCTAAAAAAAAACCTTTTAAAACTGTAATTGTAGGAAACTTGAGATTTTCGTGAAAAGGAAAATAAAGTGTTGTTTTTATTTATTTTTTGACTGATAGGTGGCAAGAGTAAAAGTATATTTTTTGACTCTTCATTTCACCTTTGTCATTTAAAAACTGTCTTCGGAAACCTTTTTCCTCTAGTTCTCTTTTATGGCTGAGGAAATCATTGAATTTCATACGAATAGCACACCTTTAGGAACTAAAATGAAGAGATTCAACTTAACCTTATACCCAGAGTATAAGTTTTCAAACAAGAAATAACGTGGCATCAAAATTGAATGAATAAAATGTCGCTTTAAAGTGCCCTCTGAAGCTGTCCATTGTATGTCTTTTTTTTCCCCAAAAGAAAATTCTCTTCCAGCACTTCAGTGCAAAACCCGTTTCTTTTATTCTCAACAGCCCTCTATCCCAGAGGCCGTTGGGGGGTAGCACCAGCCTTTTCCACAGCAGTTAGGTTCTGCCTTAAAATATCCAACAGCTCAATACACTCGCTCCCCTGGTAACCAGCCCTGTGAAAGCGCAGGCACCTTGGACACACCTGTACCTGTGGGAAGCGCCCCTTTGCTCAGAGGGCACCGGCGTGCTCACGGGGGCGCTGCTGATGCGATTCTGTCTTTGCATGGATAGCTTGGCCAAGCATGATCTACATGAGAGGTAGCAAGACTCCAGGATTTGGTTTTGGGACTTTTTCCAAAAACATGGAATTCTAGGCACCGAATGTGTAGTAGTCTTTACTTTCTTCTTCCCTTCCCCGCTTCCCTTCTCCCCGCCCCCCCCACCCTTCCATCACATGATCTTCGAATTCGCACATTCACACCCCTACTATTCTTGATAATGAAGATGATAATCTGGAATTGGAGAGACTTGAGTTCTTTGGTTTGGCTAAAATTTACTAGGGGGTAGTTTTAACAGGTTTAGAGTAACAAGCAATTGTTTAAATGGGAAACACATGTAAGTTAAAAAGTAACTTGCCGCCCTAACCGGTTTGGCTCAGTGGATAGAGCATCGGCCTGCAGACTCAAGGGTCCCAGGTTCGATTCCGGTCAAGGGCATGTACCTTGGTTGTGGGCACATCCCCAGTGGGGAGTGTGCAGGAGACAGCTGATCGATGTTTCTCTCTCATCGATGTTTCTAACTCTCTATCCCTCTCCCTTCCTCTCTAAAAAATCAGTAAAAATATATATATATATTTTTAAAAGCAACTTGCCATGAACGGGCATCAGGAGAAGGCTTCTCTGGTAAACTTGGAGAAATCACAGGGACCCTCCCCTGCCACCCAGTGCTTGATGGATATAATACAAGCCACTCTTTGAACCCCGCTTAAGTGAGGCTTTGGGAAACTGTGGTTTCTAGTGGGCTTGGTCACTTAGCATTAAAGTAGCACTTCGTAGTTGTGGGTTATTTAGTATCTAATATGCACTATTTCTTTACAACCGACTGGCCAGGTGTGAATGCTTCTGTCCATGAAGGGAAGTGCTTTCCTGGATGAACAGCAGGTGACGGTGGTGAAAGCGAGCTGGATTCGTGGCCTCAGCTTCTCCGTGAACTCTGGAA
>NW_005871193.1:1032482-1078030 GCF_000147115.1 Myotis lucifugus | reverse complement strand
CCTAAGCCCAGATTGCGAGAGGGTGCACACCAGGCCAAGGGACCCCACTGTTGCACAGTCGGGGCTGGGGAGGGACACGGGAGGTTGGCCAGCCAGGGAGGGACCGTGGGAGGGCTCCAGGGCCTATCTGGCCCGTCTCCCTCAGTCCCAATCAGCCGGACCTCAGCAGCAAGCTAACCTACCAGTCAGAGCATCTGCCCCTTGGTGGTCAGTGCACGTCATAACAACTGGTCAACTGTCTGCCTCCTGGTGGTTAGTGCATGTCATAGCGACTGTTCAACCGGTCGACTATCTGCCCCCTGGTGGTCAGTGCACGCCATGGCGAGCGGTTGAGCGGCCTTAGCATATCATTAGCATATTATGCTTTGATTGGTTGAACAGACGACCGGACACTTAGCATATTAGGCTTTTATTATATAGGATTGGATTGAGCTTCTCAGGCCTAACTTTTGTAATGTTTATAGTATTAGTTTGTTTTTAACATCTTTGTTGAGATATAATTCACGTACCATAAAATTCACCTACTTAAAATGTAAAATTAAATGCTTTTAGTTTATTCACAGAGTTGTGTGACCACCACTACAATCTAAGTTAGGAAATTTAAATCACTCCATTAGTAGTCACTCTCCACTCTTCTTCCCAACCATCCTCCATCCCTCAGCAGTTGATCTACTTTCTATGCCTAACAGATTTGCCTATTCTGGACATTTTATATAAATGGAATTACACAGTACCTGTCCTTTGTGTCTGACTTCTTTCATTTAGCATAATGTTTTCAAGGTTCATCCATGTTGTAGCATGTACCAGTACTTCATTCTGTGTTCTGGCTGGATAATATCCTACTGTATGATTGTATTACATTTTGTTTATACAATTATCAGTTGATGGACATCTGGGCTGTTTCTGCTTTTTGGATATTATGAGTAATGCTGTTGTGAACATTCCTGTGCAAGTGTCTGTGTAGACATAAATTTTCGTTTTTCTTGGGTCTGGAGCTAAGGGTGGAATTGCTGGGTCCTGAAGTAACTCTGTATCTAGCATTTTAAGAAACCATCAAAACTGTCTTCCCTGTGGCTATACCATTTTACATTCCCACCTGTAATGTATGAGGGTTTCCCTTTCTCCACATCCTCGCTAACACTTGTCACTGTCTGTTTAATTACAGCTGTCCTACTAAGTGTGAAGTGGTGTCTAAGATGGTTTTCATTTTCATTCCCCTAATAACTAATGATGTTGAGCATCTTTTCATGTGCATGTTGGTCATTTGTATATCTTTGGGGAATTGTCTTTTCAAATCCTTTGCCTATTTTTCTGTTTTTTTTCTTTAATTGTAAGAGTTCTTTATAATTTTTTTTATATAGTTTCCTATGATTTGAAAGTATTTTCCCCATTCTACAAATTGTCTTCTTGATGATACTGTTTGTAGCACAGAAGTTTCATTATTATTATTACTTTAAATAATTCTTTATTGTTAAAAGTATTACATATGTCTCCTTTTTTCTCCCATTGACCCCCTCCAGCCCGCCCCAGGCCCTCACCGCCCCATACATGCATGGCCTCATCTGTGTCCATGGACCATGGTCCTTGGTTGATTACTTCCCACTCACCCACCCTCCCCTGCCTTCCCTCTGAGATTCCTCACTCTGTTCCATTCTTCCTTGTCTCTGCATCCACTCCGTTCATCAGTTTATTTTGTTACTTAGATTCCACATATGAGTGCGATCATGTGATACTTGTCTTTCTCTCACTGACTTAGTTCACTTACCATGATACTCTCCAGGTCCCTCCATGCTGTCTCCAAGGGTAAGAGAGTCTTCTCTTTACTGTGCAGCACAGAAGTTTTAAGTTTTGAGTTTTCTGTAGTATTTTATTGGCTTGATTGAATTGTTTTCAAGTCCTAACCTGATTCATTGAGACCTCATTTCTAGATTTAAAAAAAGGAAGTTTTTGTTTTTGTGTTGGTATAGTTCAGTCATAGGCTTCTTAGATGTGCTTATATGTATTTGGCGAGAGTTTTCGCCCTAAAGAATTCTTCCTGTTCAACAAGGTGTTTTGAAGTTTTATGAGAAAAATAACTTGGTGCAAGCATTTCCTTTGCCTAAACCAGTGGTTCTCGCCTGGATGACTGTACCCCAGGAGAACATTGGGCAGTGTCTGCGGGCATCTTTGATTGTCCCAGTTGGGCGGGAGGTGCTCAAGGCACCTGGTGGGCCGAGGACAGGGATGCTGTTAAACAATGCACAGAACAGCTTCCAGGAACAAAGAATTATCTGGCCCAGAATGTCAGTAGTTGGGAAACTCTGGCCTAACTAGGGAGGTCCCAAAATTTGGGATTTTGAAGGATTTTTCAGCTCATGTCTTGATAATCAGATAAAGGTTGCTAATCCAATTAAAGGTGGATTGCCCCGGCCAGTGTGGCTGGGTTGGTTGGGCGTGGTACCGTGCAAGGAAAGGTTGCTGTTGGATTCCCGATCAGGGCACGTGCCTGGGGGTTGTGGGTTCGATCCCCAGTAGGGGGTGTACAGAGGCAGCCAATTGATGTTTCATTCTCACGTGGATGTTTTTGTCTCTCCCTCTCCCTTCCTCTCTCTCTAGAAATCAAAGATTCATAAATAAATGGCGGATCTGTGCGGAGGAAATCCCTGTGGGCAGATAGATGGTGACAGAATTTGCAGGTTGAATCAGGGAACATTTTGCCCAATTTTCAGAGCTGCCAATTTATATGTAAATTATAGTTACGATAATGGAAACAATTTGAAGGAGAAATACCAGTGGAACAGAAGTAGTAGATTATTCTATACCCCCAGGCCACACTGAGACACACACATACACATCCTGGCAAATAAATCAACTGGGCTGATTAAGATAGATGCCGAAATGGTGGTCTCCTCAGAGAATGCGACCACCCACTTGTAAGATAAGTTTAATAACAGTGATTCTCTAGTGATTGGCAGGCAGCAGGCTGCTCCTATAATTCATGGAACTGGCTTTGTCTCCCAAGCAAGACTTCCCTTCAGCAGCGTGGCATGACTGAGCGTCTAGACTGGATGCGATTGCCGAGGTTTAAGTCTCCGCTCCATCATTCCCTTGTGTGACCTTAGACAAATTATTTAGCTCTTTTATGAACCAGTTTTTTTCTTTCTTTATTGATTAAGGTATTATATATGTGTCTTTATCCCCCCATTACACCCCCCCCCCACTCATGCCCTCACCCCCCTGGTGTCTGTGTCCATTGGTTAGGCCTATATGCATGCATACAAGTCCTTTGGTTGATCTCTCCCCCTTAACCCCACCCTCCCCTATCTTCCCTCTGAGGTTTGATCATCTGATCGATGCTTCTCTGTCTCTGGATCTGTTTTTGTTCATCAGTTTATGTTGTTCAGTATATTCCACAAATGAGTGAGATCATGTGATATTTATCTTTCTCTGACTGGCTTATTTCGCTTAGTATAATGCTCTTCAGTTCCATTCATGCTGTTGCAAATGGTAAGAACTCCCTCATTTTTACCACAACGTAGTATTCCATTGTGTAGATGTACCACAGTTTTCTAATCCACTCATCTGCTGATGGGCACTTGGCTATTTCCAAATCTTAGCTATGGTGAATTGTGCTGCTATGAACATAGGGGTGCATATATCCTTTCTGATTGGTGTTTCTAGTTTCTTGGGATATATTCCTAGAAGTGGGATCACGGGGTCAAATGGGAGTTCCATTTTTAGTTTTTTGAGGAAACTCCATACTGTTTTCCACAGTGGCTGCACCAGTCTGCATTCCCACCAGCAGTGTGCGAGGGTTCCTTTTTCTCCTTTTTCTCCCCATCCTTGCCAGCACTTGTCATTTGTTGATTTGTTGATGATAGCCATTCTGACAGGCGTGAGATTGTACCTCATTGCTGTTTTAATTTGCATCTCTCAGATAATTAGTGACTTTGAGCATGTTTTCATATGTCTCTTGGCCTTCCTTATGTCCTCTTTCAAAAACTATCTATTTAGGTCCGTTGCCCATTTTTTTATTGGGTTGTTTATCTTCCTTTTGTTAAGTTGTATGAGTTCCCTGTAATTGTTGGAGATTAAACCCTTATCGGTGATAATATTGGAAAATATGTTCTCCCATGCTGTGGGCTTTCTTCTTGTTTTGTTGGTTTCTTTTGCTGTGAAGAAGTTTTTTATTTTGATGTAGTCCCATTGGCTTATTTTCTTTTTAGTTTCCATTGCCCTAGGAGCTGTATCGGTGAAGATATTGCTTTGGCATATGTCTGAGATTTTGCAGCCTGTGGATTCCTTTCAGATTTTTATGGTTTCCCATCTTACATTTAAGTCCTTTATCTATTTTGAGTTTATTTTTGTATATGGTGTAAGGTGGTGGTCTTGTTTCATTTTTTTGCATGTATCTGTCCAATTTTCCCAGAACCATATATTGAAGAGACTGTTGACTCCACTGTAAGCTCTTGCCTCCTTTATCAAATACTAATTGAGCATAGTGGTTTGGGTCGATTTCTGGGTTCTCTATTCTATTCCATTGGTCTATATGTCTGTTCTTGTGCCAGTAGCAGGCAGTTTTGAGAACGGTGGCTTTGTAATACAGCTTGAGACCTGGTATTGAGATCCCTCGTACTTTGTTCTTCTTTCTCAGGATCGCTGCAGCTATTTATGAATCAGTTTTTTCATAAATAAAATAAGGCTGCAATCGTGTCTGTTGTGGGGATGAGAAGAAGTACTATATTTGGAGCACGTGAAGCAGTGCCTGACGTACAGTGCTGTGGGAGCGTCGGCCGTTAATGTGTCTCCCTTGTGCCTCCTCCAGCTCATGGCTATGGACAGTGCTATCACCCTGTGGCAGTTCCTCCTTCAGCTCCTGCAGGAGCCGCAGAACAAGCACATGATCTGCTGGACCTCTGACAACGGGGAGTTCAAGCTTTTGCAGGCGGAAGAAGTGGCTCGGCTCTGGGGGATTCGCAAGAACAAGCCTAACATGAACTACGACAAGCTCAGCCGAGCCCTCAGATACTATTATGTAAAGGTAATACCCGTCCCTTCTCTTCTGTTCAGGTTATAGGTACTAAGATGCTGATTGATTTAATTTTTAAAATCTCTCTATATAAAAGCCTAAGCGACTGTTACGATGGGGTGACCGGTCGCTATGACGCACATTGACCACCAGGGGGCAGACACTCAACGCAGGAGCTGCCCCCAGCCCACAGGCCCCGATCGCTGATGGGGCCTACCAGCCAACCTCCTGGTCCCTGCCCCCGGTCGGCAGGCCCCGATTGCCCAATTGAGGCCGGACCCTCGGGCTGGGACGGGGAACCGGGGGTGGGTGGTGGCAGATGTGGGTGGCAAGGGAAGGATGGGGTGGGGGGAGGGGGAACCATGCGGTGGCGGTGTGTGGGTGGCGAGGGAAGGAGGAGGCGGGGAGGCGGGGAACCTGATGGGCTCTGATCGCCGGCCAGGCCTAGGGACCCCGCCTGTGCATGAATTTCGTGCACCAGGCCTCTAGTTGAGATATAATTGAAATATGTTAGTTTCAGGTTTACAACATAATGATTTGATACTTGTTTCCATTGTGAAATGATCACTGTCCTGGTTTATTTTAATCCAGTTTATTTTATAACTTGAGCAGTTTGGAATTAGGACAGAGGCTGGAAATGTTCCAGTTGCTTTCTGCAAACTGTTATTCAGTGCCCCACCCCCACGGCATCTATCTTCTTCCAAGCAGTTGTCTTTAAAGGAAAAGTAAGGATAGGGTTGAACTAAGGAAAAGGAAATCTGAGGTTCTTGAGGACAAATATTATTGTGTATATCATGATTTACTTTTAAAATTGTCATAGATACTTGTTTCCTAGCTTTGCTTAGTTTTTACTTTTCAATTTAATCCAGAGAACACAATTAACGCATGCCTGTTTACCCACAGAATTGATTTCTTAGTGAAAATTTTTAAATTTCTCATTTTGAATACACTTTGGGCCCTGCAGTAAAATAAATGGCTCAAATGGATAGAACTGGAATGAGAAGCTGAGATCTTAATTTCTTTCACCTACAAGTGGTTGGTCCTAATCAGCTTTGCTGTCTGAGACACGCATAAAAGCAACAACTGGAATTTTTGAAGGAAGTGGGAACCTTAGCAGAAGTGATGTTTTCAATTCCTTTTTGCTTACTCAGCATGTGGATGGCTTGTACCTTTGGACTTATTTTAGATTGTGTGTAGGTCAGCGATTTTTGACGATACAGATAATTGGTTGAGAGTGTTAAGCAATCAGAATCTTTCAGCTTTTACGTAATGTATCAGTTCAGTTGTTAATACGACATGTAAATGTTCTTAACTTATGCTCCACAACAGCAGGCACTGTGTTGAGTATGACTGGATGACTTAAGGTGATGTTAGATCAGTGGTCGGCAAACTCATTAGTCAACAGAGCCAAGTATCAACAGTACAACGATTGAAATTTCTTCTGAGAGCCAAATTTTTTAAACTTAAACTATATAGGTAGGTACATTGTTATTAACTTAATTAGGGTACTCCTAAGGCTTAGGAAGAGCCACACTCAAGGGGCCAAAGAGCCGCAGTTTGCCGACCACGGTGTTAGATGAATTGGAAGCTTGAAGTAAGCTGCTTGTCACACAGGACACCGTTAGGTCAGTTTTTACACGAGCTACGCGAGATAAGAAAGTATAAGAACGCTTATTTTGCTATAAGAAAGTATAAGAACGCTTGTTTTATTTACCTACAGAATATCATAAAAAAAGTGAACGGTCAGAAGTTTGTGTACAAGTTCGTCTCTTACCCGGAGATTCTGAGCATGGATCCGATGAAGGTGGGCAGGGTTGAGGGAGACTGTGAGGCCCTGAGCGGCGGTGAGGGCGGCGGCGGCTCCAGAGACGCGGAGAGCGGAGGGAAGGAGCGGCCCCCGCAGCCCGGTGCCAAGGCCTCGAGCCGCAACGACTACATACACTCCGGCTTGTACTCTTCGTTCACCCTCAACTCTCTGAACTCCTCCAAGAGGAAGCTCCTCAAGTCTATAAAGATTGAGAATCCGGCTGAGAAACTGGCAGAGAAGAAACCTCAGGAGCCGGCACCATCCGTCATTAAGTTTGTAACCACGCCTTCCAAAAAGCCACCGGTGGAACCCGTGGCTGCCACCGTTTCAACCGGCGCCAGTATTTCCCCGTCTTCGGAAGACACTCTCCAAGCGCTGGAGACGCTGCCTTCCCTGGAAGCCCCGGCCTCGGCCTGCAGTGTCGCCGCCGCGTTTCCCAGCACCCCTGTCCCGTCCCCTTCCTTCCAGGAGCCTCCCAGGTCACCCTCCCCGCCGCTCAGCTCCAACCCGGACATCGACACGGACATTGACTCTGTGGGGCTGCCAGAGAGCTTTGGCCCTGGAGCCCCAAGGACCGGGACTTCGGGCCTTGCCGGGGAAGGACAAAGCCAACGGCTCGTCCAGATCCAAGAAGCCCCAAGGGGCTGGAGCTGGCCCCCATCCTCCTGATCACGGGCAGCGACCCCAGCCCCCTGGGGATCCTGAGCCCCTCGCTCCCCACAGCCTCTCTCACGCCAGCACTGTTCTCACAGGTAGCTAGCGCCTTCTTTCTCTCTAGAGCCACCGTTGTTTGCATGTACTCGCCTTCCCGAACAAATCCAGATTTATCACCTCGAGTGTTCATTCTGCTGCTTAGGTTTTTAAATGACCCCATGAAAGTAACCCCCAGTCCCTTAGCTCAGTTAGGTTCACCAACACAGAAGGTTTGGAGCACTGTGTTCAATAATTCATTGTTCTACAAGTAAAGAAATATTTTGGTTTTCCACTTCCTTCTATAGAAAATAAGTATTCTCTCTCTCTCTCTCTCTCTCTCTCTCTCTCTCTCTCTCTCTCTCTCTTTCGTATATAAATCTTATTAAAAACAAACAAACAGGGATAATCTCACCTTGCTTAAGTGTAACATTTAAATGGATGGCTCACTCACAGACCTTCTCATTATTGAGGAAAAACTACGCGTGTGACTTTTCCATCCCTGAATTCAGATCGGTTTTTCTGTTTGAGAAAGACCTTACAAAAGATAGGTTAGAAAATATTTTGACCTTTATCTTAAGTTGTAAAAAATAATTTCTGAGTGTTTCCTCGTGATGAAATTTCAGACTCAGAGATTTATGGCGAATAGGACAGAATTTGGGTTCAGGGCTATTGTTGTATTACCACCAGGATGGAGCATAACCCCTATGTGCCCCTCAGTGAACGCTGTGCTTTGTGTGTTGCAGACGCCCATCTTACTGACTCCCAGCCCCTTGCTCTCCAGCATCCACTTCTGGAGCACCCTCAGCCCCGTCGCTCCCCTCAGCCCGGCCAGACTGCAAGGCGCTAACACGCTTTTCCAGGTAAATGGCGGGAAGCCCGTCTCTCGTCAGGGGCCATGGGAAATGAAGAGAGAGGCAGACACACAGGGCCCCACTCTCCGGTTGAAGCGTTATAAAACTTCTATTTAAGAAATCCTCTTTAGTTTTGGTTTTGAATTTCTAAGTGTTCATTTCCTAGCCAGCAAACAGTTCAGATAAATATTCACAGGAAAGTTTCATTGTTGACCATTTACATGCACTGGAGTTAGACCAAGAACTGTTCAACACTGGAGTAGATTTTGAGACCACCCAGTTTTTTGTCATTTTTAAACTGTAGAAATCCTCTTTTATTAGGAAAAATATGTATGCACATATATATTCATACACACACACATATACATATGTGGAGGGGGTTTCTGGACATATGTTTCCCCTTTTAACTGAGGATGAAAGAAATCGAGGAAACTCTTGAGAATAGTGTATTAAATACTCCATTTCCCCCTCAGAATATATATTTATCAACATTTTAAATACATGTTTTCAAATGACTATTGTATTATCTCTTAAGCAAGATCTTAGGAAAAGTCTCACAGCTTTTAATTGTTATTTTGCCCAGAACATCTAGACTTTACAACTGGTAGGCTTTCTTGTGGTTGATTCATTTACTATTGGGGGCACTCCCTGGAGGATTGTCTTATGTTTCTGTGATCTAACTCTTCATTAGTTCTTTTGAAAATGAAATGTTAAAGAAGAAAATAAGTTAAAAACCCTCCTACTTCTGGATTTTTTGACAAAAAGTTCTAAATTATTGAGTACAAAATGTTGAGAATCTTCCTTGTTTCATTTTTCTTTGCCTCTCGCAAACCGGTGATTGCGTTATAGAGGGATCTTAAGCAAAGTCATGCTCGGGTAGCTTCGGCCTAGAATCTCCCTCTAGAATTGGCCTCAGAACGTATGATGGGGAACCCTTTTCTGCGATGAGCACCCTATAGCTATTTGCACCAGTTATAAATAGAGTTAACCGGTGGGTGTCTCTTTCTGGACCTCTCTTTGACAGTCTGCGATTTGCTTTGTAAGTGAATATACTCTGTAGGGTTATTTACCGACCTTTCTAAAACCTTCCACTGAAGTTAAATGCAATCCTGTGCACCTTAGGATATGAGGAAAGGTGTAGGTTTGTGTTTTGCATTCCATCAGGGCAAGCTGGGGAGTATTAATATTGAACATTCTTTTCTTTTTATTTATTTTTAATTATTATTGATTTCAGAGAGGAAGGGGGAGAGAGAGAGAGAGAGAGAGAGAGAGAGAGAGAGAGAGAGAGAGAAAGAGAAACATCAAGGATCATTGATCAACTGCCTCTTGCATGCCCCACACTGGGGATCAAGCCTGCAACCCGGGCCTGTGCCCTGACCAGAACCGAACCGCCACCTCCTGGTTCATAGGTCGACGCTCAACCACTGAGCCATGCCAGCTGGGCAACATTCTTTTCTTTAAAGTTTTGTCATGACATCATATTCTTTCATCATAAACAGTTACTGCCTTTGTCCTGTGAGCCACCGCTGGTGGCTGTCATGTTCTGGCTCAGGAAACATAGAAGGGACAGAAAGTGAACGTTTGGTTGAGTCCAAGGATGATAATGTGTTTTCTTTTCTTTCTCAGTTTCCTTCTGTTCTGAACAGTCATGGGCCGTTCACTCTGTCTGGCCTGGATGGACCTTCCACCCCCGGCCCCTTTTCCCCAGATCTGCAGAAGACATAACCGATGCACTTGCAGAAAGAGAACCAAGGAACAAAGGAACAGAGGGACACTCCGCATGATCGCCTTCGGAGTGAGTGATGGATGGTTCCACGTGCTGGTAATAGACCATCGTGACTTTTGCTATTCCCATCGAAATGCCTTGTTAGGATTCCCTTCCAGGAAGACTCACGTTGGACTGTGCTTGAAAGTGCCTTAATTGGAGTCTGAACTCCACCTCCCTCTTTTTCTTTCTTTTATTTTTCTAACAAATACTTGAGCTTTGTGTTAAGGACATTTTTGGTGGGGTTTAGCAGCTAGCTATGTTTTGCAAGAGCAGCTAAGAACAAAGTTATTCCTTCTGCCTTATTGGGACCCTTCAGTCGGAAAAAAAAAATTATGCTTTGAGCATATTATTTAAAGAAACACGAGTTAAGTGAAATTGGCCACATCTCTAAGAGTAAGTGTGCTTTGTTGGATAACGAGAAGTGAGCTGTGCATAAGCAGGAGAGGAAAAAGAGTGATTTCTGTTCACTCGGAGGAAGACTGGAGCAGTGCTCTGGGGGTGGTTCTGTCTATGTTGCTGTGTAGTCTAACCTATGAAAAGCAACTCTGCAAAGACGCATCCTACTTACATTTGTTTAGGAGGGTCGCTCAGCCATACATGTGTGTGATCTTGTTCTGTCTACAGAGCATGGAGTTAGTCCATTTTAATGGAGGGAGATTTTTAAACCTGGGGTGAGAATAGGGGACCCCATCTCTCGCACAGAAAAGCGGGCTGCTCGCTGGGTGTTACAGTTCCACATCCGTGGGCGACCGCGTGGTGAATGACCGCTTCTAGGAGAATAAGCCCGGGCTTTGAGATTTAGAGGCGTCCCCGAGTAAAAGATCCAGGTGAAGAACTTGAAACCACGAGTGGCTTTTCCCAGTTTGAGGATGCATCCCGGCATGAAGGACCCTTTCTCTTTCCTGTTCATTGTACCTCGTTTTCCGCTGGATGTTGCTCTTCTTTCAAATGTAAGGTTGGGAGAGGCCGTGATAGTTTTGAGGATGCAATTAGGAAGATGAAAAGCCTCCAGATCTGTAGTGAGGTAAAGGTGTGCTGATGTCTTTGCATGTTTCTTTTTAAATTAGGGAGGAGCAGAATTCCTTTGGGAATTCTCATGCATAGGAATTAGATGGTTCCTATTAGTCGTGAAAAATGTGGGCCCTCCAGTACCCACCAGTCTCTACAGTACCAAATTCATAAAATACTACTTTATGGTCATCCATGCCAGCTTTGTTGATCCCCCAAACTGAATCGATACCAACGTCTCAGTGGAATCTTTTGAAAATCTTGGCTTTAAAGTCCAGGATTAGATAGTATAGGCGGCCACCCCCTCCGTCCCCCCGACCCCACTCTGTCCATTAAACTATTCTTTTAACCCTAGAAACAGTTCCTATAGCTCAATCGCAGGAACTAAATGGAATGAGGGAATAAGGAATTGAGGGCTCAAAGGGACCCTGATACAAACCAGCACTTTCCAGGTGTGCAGTCTGTAAGTGTGTTTCCACCCAGGGAGGAGCAGCGCTCGTGTAAGACGGCTGTGCTAGTGCAGTGGTAGCGGAGGGACAGTGTTCAGGGAGCTGCCTTTGCTTTCGGAGCGTTGGAGACCCATTCCTGCTTCCTCGGTGGTCTCAGCCGAAAGGCCTGTTCCCGAGACGTGCAATAGCAGCGTGGAGAGGTCGTGCTGTTCAGTAGCGATGCACAGACTTCCCGGACTCCCCCCATATTGAATGGTTTAGTCCGCATGCCTGCTTGAAAGTGGCCCTCTCAGCAGCACTTTGGAATAGTTTCATTAGGTGGCTTAACGTTTTGTACATTAAATAAGTAAATACTGATGGGTTGACTGAATTAGATATTTAAAATTGTGGAAGCACAAAAAATACCTTTTGGAATTAAAGGAGAATAGCCATTGGTTTGTTTTCCCAGATGCTCTCTTTCATAATTAACTGTTTCAGCACAGGGGTGCCTGGGAAGCGAGGATTGGAACTGAGTCAGAGCAACTTCCTAGGAACGAGTGTTGGTGGATCCTCGGTCCGTAAACCTACCCCGGAGGCCTCTAGGAGGCAGATGGTGACTCGCTTCCTCTTTGAGATCAGTTAATAAGCTTTTGTGTGTGTGTGTGTGTGTCCTTTTTTAAATGAAAGTTTACAACCTTAGCTCAAGTGTCTGAGACAGACCGTTCTGTTTGTAAACTACCTCCTCCCTGGAGAAGTCTCAGATCCATATTTTTTTGGGCATCCACGGAGTTCTTAGCATCCACAGGTGACATACCACTTCGGACCAGTACACTGGAGAGACTTCCGTTTGGTAGCCGTCGCTGGTATCCATCACCAGCCCCTCAGCCAGGATGAATGTTGGTGGGCGAAGGCAGCCTAAGTTGGGACTGGGGAGCAGGTTGCATGAGTCTTTGAGACATCTGCTGCGATTATCTTAGCTCTCCGTCTGCTCTGGTCCATATCTACTCAGTTGTGTGCTGGAAACTGTTTAACTGCCAGGCTCTCTGGAGGGGAAAAGAAGCCCTGACGTGTAGCATTTGCCGATTCCCATGTGAGACTTCCTCCCCGTAGGGCTGATTTTAGCTACCACCTTGGAGCTGAGAGAGGACGCGCACAGCCGCACCCTCAGCCTGCAGCCCGTGCCTTCATTCCGCCCTGGGGTGGTGGATTTTCACACAGTTCCTAAAACATTCTTTTTCTCATATGCTCATTTTTAAAAATACAAAATTAAAACCACATGTCTGACTTCAGTAATCTTTTTTTTTTTATGGTTTGTCACTGCTTTTGTGATGTTAGATTCCTCATGGAATATTTTGTGTGTTCAAACAAAGGTGGAAACTGCCATTGATTTTTAAAAAAATTTATACATAATGAGAATCCAGAAACCCTCTAAAGGTCAACCTTCAGCTTCTTAGAGTTCAAATATAGGTTGAATTTTTCTTCTTATTTTTATGGTTAAAAAATAAGTTTAATTCTTTTTCTTTAAATGTTGATGGGAAAAGTAAGCTCATGAGCCTATACTACATAGTAAAAGGGTCTGGAATTTATATATATATATATATATATATATACATACATACATACACACACACACACACACACACACACACACACACATATTTTAATTGATTTCCAAGAGGGAGGGAGAGGGAGAGAGTGATAGAAGCATCAATGATGAGAGAGAATGATTGGTCGGCTGCCTCCTGCACGCCTCCCACTGGGGATCGAGCCTGCAACCCAGGCATGTGCCCTTGACTGGAATTGAACCCAGGACCCTTCACTCTGCAGGCCGAAACTCTATCCACCGAGCCAAACCAGCTAGGGCTGGATTTTTTTTTTTTAACTGGAATAATTTCTTAAAGATTTATGTACTATGTTAGAGATAAAAAAAAAGGCAGAACTATTTATCTGATACAGTTTCTAGCTTCTCCATATTATGTGTCACTTAAGCTGTCTGTTGCTAGTATTACTTCAGCTCCCTTCACATCTGTCAGTGTATCATGTCCTCTAGTGACATTGTTTCATCCTGACCTCAGAATTTGTGGTATGTTTCTAAAGTTCTAAAAGGCAGTTCTCTGTGTTTCTAGTGAATTTTAAGCACCTTAGAGACACTCACTGGCATTTCAGCAAAGCAGTCTCCAACCTTTTTGACCAGACACCTTGATCAGTAAAAGTTTTTGAACACAAATTCCCTCTTGCAAATTCGTACCTGTTAAGTTATATACTGCTATACTGAAGTAATATGTACATAAGACATACACAAAAATAGAAATAGGATGGCATAAAAAGTAAGTCTTGAGGCCCTGGCTGGGTGGCTCAGTTGGTTGGAACTTCGTCCTGCATACCAAAAGATGGAGGTTCGATTCCCTGTCAGGGCCCATACTTAGGTTGTGGGTTCGATCTCTGGTTGGGCGAGTATGTTTCTCTCACATCGATGTTTCTCTTTCTCTCCCCCTTCCTCTCTCTAAAGGAAAAAAAAAGTAAGTCTTGAGTAGAAGTTCTGTTTCTTGCTGCACCGGTGGCTTGTCTGGCCACACGCACTCTAAGGACCACTGACTCAGGATATTGCTTCTCAGTTTAATCTTGAAAAAAACCAACCAACCGTGGATGCTTTTGTTGTATGTATAGAGAAATCCTTTACATGTCTGATCTGATTTTCATGTAAAATCTCTCGTGGAGATTTGGAATTTTTCAGGAGAGCTTGTCATCAACTTTCTGAAATTTCATATTCATCCTTTTTCATAAGTCACCAAGTAACCCATTACCAGATGGTTTCCAGAGCTTCATGAAAATTGTTTTGGACAGGCTATTGCCTCTTTTTCCTTCATAGTAGGTGTAACTCTGTAATGTGCTTTTATTTTACTAGTCTGCTCACAAACTTCTCTGGCCTTATTAGTATTATATTTTACCAATAAATTCAGAATTATTTTAAGTTGCTTTATGTTAAAATACATAGTAACCTCCATTTTACTGCTGCATTAGTAAGTTTTTCTTTTCTTTTTCTTTGCAACATTTCAGCATCTGAAGAAATACTTTTCTTGATGGGTCTGTTCTGTGTGTCACTTCATTTATTTTACTTATCCATGCCAGAAAGCTAGGCCTGCGCTGAGGCACCATTCTTAGGTGTGTAAACAGGTGTGGAGACAAAGCAGGTCCCTGAGCAGAAACCTGGAGCTCTGAAGAATTAAAAGTTAAAAGACGCATGATATATGCAATCTTTTATCTGAGGGTGTGAGAATATATCGTTTCTAAAAAGGAATCAAAAAGCTAATTAGTCCATAGTAGTGAAGTGGAGGTAAACCATAGTTGTGTTTCTTTAGCAGGTACTCTGACCAGAAAATGGGTTCTATGGAAAGTATTTTGTTAGTTACCTTCTCGATTTGGAGCAAGTAAATGTGTTGTTACTGTTTTTAATGCTGCAGGCATAGCCTGCAACAAGGTGCTCTGTTATTCCTCTTAGGTCAGAATTCTGCTTTCCGAAGCCAATGTTTTAATCTTAGGATCTGAAAATCTTGTGGGTGGTAGTGTATTAAGCAAGAAAAGAAGGCGGTTTGATTTCATTTCTCATACTTGGCGGAACCTGTTATATATAAAAATCAAGTTTTGACCTGTAAGCAGAGCAGATCTGAAAGGTGAGTTGTTTATGTAGTATAAATATTCCACTTGAAGCTGCCAGGTTCTTCAAGCTATTTTTCGGGGGGGTGGGGGGGGGAGGCGGAAATCGATCGCCATAGATTGACAGCCTGTCAGAATATAGCAGTTTCTCGATGCAGCCATTCATGCTTCGCCATTATGAAAGCTGGAATCCAGAGTGGTCTGTGGACAGGGAAATGTTGGCTTTAAGCTTTCTTTAGAAACCAGAAAACTCAAGTTGTCGTTAACATCATTTAAAATGAAACCTTTAACAAGGAAATTCATGAGGGATACAATCAAACATAGTAAATCGCTTGAACGTTAGTCTTTTGAGTATAATATACATCAGGAAGTTTTATGAGGTTTAAAATTTTATTTTTAAATATTTAAGATACTAGAGCATTTCTTCCCAAGCATTCTGATTTATTGGCTGAGTGTGTGTGTGTGTGTGTGTGTGTGTGTGTGTGTGTGTGTGAATCTGTTTTTCAGAGGAACCATTTATTATTCATCCTCTAGGATGGCTCCTGGGCTATTTTATACTAAAACTTAAAAAAAATTGGCGCACTTTGCAGTTGCCACTTTTTAAAAATCAATGCTTTGCACATTTCAGGTTTTTAAAA
Organism: Myotis lucifugus; assembly: GCF_000147115.1. Classification (NCBI taxonomy): domain Eukaryota; kingdom Metazoa; phylum Chordata; class Mammalia; order Chiroptera; family Vespertilionidae; genus Myotis; species Myotis lucifugus. Next base: position 1,062,175 of record NW_005871193.1, on the reverse strand, counting down.
TGCGTAGGCTCATAGGCCTTAAAGACTAATTGCTTGCCAATATTTTAGAACTACAGCGCCGTATGTGACATATGTTAAAGTCATCTTAATCTGTTCTCTTAATTTCATGTATTATTGAGCAAATAAGGATGTCCTGTCTTAAAATTTCTACATTTACTTTTGCTTTTGTGTAAAACCCTTATTACATTGGGTTCTAAGTTTCTCAGAGGAGAGGATTATGCTATAATATTTCTGAAGTACCGATTTGCCCGTGGATTGATATAATAGTGGAGGAATTCTGACATTGTATTTAGCTTCATTTAACCTCTTAAACTGTACGTCATAAGTATTAGAAACCTCAGAGTATCTCGGGCTGAATGTTTTCAGCTTTGCCTTGTTTTCCATCTCATATGGGCCCATGCTGATTCTTGTCCCCTCTGAGGATTATGAGCTGGGCTAGGACAGGCCTGGGGTCTTCTGGACGGGGGTGGGGGTGTCCTGTGGCTGCGCCAGAGTTCTAGCCAATGCCATCATTACAGTGTGCCTGGAGTTCAGGGGTGGGAATGCCAAATATTGGTATCAATTCACGTGGCACTTTTTTGGGCACCATTATTAGCACTGTTTTGTTTTTAATAACTGGAAGCACTTAATGATTATTTTGTTAGTCTAATTCCAAGTTATGGATGTTTAGAGTCAGGGAATTAAAGTTTATTTCTCATTTATGTTTTCTGGAACTTAAGACTGTTTGGAGAAGGGGTGAATGGATTACCATTCTTCTAGGCTCTGTAGGCGTGCTCTTTGGCCTAGGATGTTTTAAATAACTTACAAGCTTTTATATTCTGCTTGGTAGAAATGTATGGCTTTTGATGATTTGCAATTGGTAGATTATACTCAACTTTGTAAACTATTCAGTTTTAAGTTTCTTTTCTGTTTAATCATGGTTGTTTACTGTTATTTAGGGGATGCAGTTCCGTTTAAGACATTTCATATTTTTTGTTTTTGAGGGCTGTAGCACCAGTGGCCTTTGTATGTATATTATATTCATTGCTTATGTGGTGAAGTAGCATATTTGATGAACGTCCCTGCTCCGTATCAGTGAAACTAAGATGCAGATAGAAATCAATACAATTAATGTTTTATTGCTTACGGCCTGTTTATTCCGTTTGGCCATTCAATTGTCTCTAATTATAGTCATATCTGTTTCTTCACTTTTGCCTTCTGGCAGTTTCGTTTATCTTTGTGGGTAGGGAAGGTTATATATGAAACTCAATCCAGTCATTTTGCTACCGGTTAGCTTTGGTTTGAGGCAATAAAATGTTACTAAAATTAGTTTTTTAAAATTATGCCCTTTAGTCACCCAGTAATCAAGTTGGCTAAAAATAAAATGTTTAACTTTGTATTTTGAAGAACAAACAATTTTTAAATGAGCTCTACTGGATCTTCAGTGTTGCCATCACTTGAGAATTAAATGGTGTTAAATAATAAACTTTTAACTTCCAATCTATAATTCAGAAGGAAAACCTGTTATGGCATTAACATGTTTTTCTATGTCAGTGTCTTAGTTTTAGGATGTGTGGTAATATCTTGTCAGGGTGCTTTCCTTAAACCTTGATCAACTCAACTGAGACGACCGTTACTTCATTCATTACTTACCCCCTCGTTTATTTTCTTGAAATCTGTCCCTCATAATACCCAGCATCCACCACTCTTGTATAAATAGAATACTTATCTATAAAGTGCAAGTGTCATTAGGAACTTGTTTTAATTTCGGTGTAATTTATATTAGGGAGACTTTCAAAGTATTAAATCTTTTTCCTTAAAAAAAGGGCAATTAAAATGATGGCAACTGCTAACATTTACTAAAATCATTAGTTTTGATGTGAGTGAGAGAAACTGCCCTCTCCCCAGCTAACCTGTGGGAAACAAAGGATGTTGTTTTAAGTCTTGAGTTGTATTTATTTACGACGGAGAAACAGGACCCCAAGTTTAGGTGGGTGAAGGGGAGGATGCGCCAGCACTTTGAATCCACTGCTTTTCAAAGAAAAAAGGTGTGGTTGATACCCCGTGGGTCTTCAGACATTGCTCTGAATAACTAGTCAGATTATTTTTTTCTATCACTTCAAGTTCTATGCAAAAATGTTGTTAAATTCTGTAATGATGATAAGCATTTTATTAGAAAGATGACATTAAAAAACTATTTTATATAAGGACAGGCACTTGCTTTGTATAATGAAATGGCTAACTGGCTTTAAGCACTGTATCAAATTTACTAAAGCCCCAAATTATATAGATATGTTAATAGATACATGTGCAACTAGATATGGACAACTGTATTTTTTTAAGTAAATATTTTTAACAAAATGGCTTTCTGAATTGATTATTCATTTCCCTCCTCTCACATCTATGTCCTAGACACCATCTCCTATGCAGTTTATTGCAATTGTAACCTTGCCTGTGTCCACAAGTTTATTCTTGCCCCTCACCTGCTCACAACTCTCCTAATAACTCACATAAAAAAAAAATCTATACTCCTAACACGGTTTCTATGATCTGGCCCTCGCTTCCACTCCCACCTACTTCCTGCCCCTCTTCTCCTCCCTCATGCATGGAGCACACGGCCCCTCTCCAGCCCTCACCGGGCAAGCACATGCAGCCTCAGGCCCTGGCACTTGTGTGTCTCCTGCCTGGTGCAGTCTCTCCCGGCTACTTGGATGGCTTGCTCCTGTCCATCACTCAGGTTTCTGCACAAACGGCACCTCCTTAGAAAGGCCTTCCAGACCATCGCGTGACATTCCTTCTCCCACCCCTTTCCCTACTTTACTCTTCTCTGTGGCCCTCCGTTATCACGCATCCTGTGGCACGTTATCTCTGTTCACTGTCTGTATGTCTTCAGCTGCAGCGTAATCTCTGGGAGGCAGGGACTGGCATCTCATTTTCTGCTCTATCTTTGCACATAGATCAGTGCCTTGAGCATAGTAGGTGCTCAACAAATCCTTTTGAATGAATAAGTGAATTCTCTCCAGCACCTGTCACGATACCTCCCGTTAGTGAACCTGGCGCACTGATGCTGGGTCCCGTCCCCGCGTCTAGTAGCAGAGGGAAATCCGGAAACGGCAAGTCCACAGCAGCCTGGAACCTCCGAACTCTTAAAAAGAAGATCAGAAAACTGAGTGTGCAGCCTGGTATCAACACCCACCCGCCTCTCCTTATCCGGATCGTGTGTGAGAGGGAGTCGTGGTTCTCAGGCCTGTGTGGTAAGATCTTGTTTCTTCTAAAACATTAGCCATGCGAACTCACACTACGATAAAGACCTGTCTCTGGGGGAACATTTGGTCATTTGTTTCTAGGGTTATATAAAAGGATCAATTGCCCTTGACAATAGATAACACACTTATTCCATTTAAAATGTTTTATTTTAGAAAAGGCAAGAAATTTGTCTCAATCTTGTTTTCTATAGTCACAAATTAATCTTGGTCATCGTAGATGTAGCCACGGATTCTTCTTTCTAACTCTGTATAAAAAGGATGTTTTCTTGAAAAAAGCCACAAGAAAAATACAGCTGTTTTCTTTTTGCCCCGGTTAGCCATTCCCTACCGTTAGGTTACACATTTAGGTTTGGCTGGCATGGAATACTTTTAAGTGTTTACAGACATAGTTAAAGCTATACCCCTAGCCCACCAGCTTCCAAAAGAATTTGGATCTGTTTGACTTACCATAAACATACAACAAACATATGAACAATTTCTAAGCTGTCAGGCATATGAATAATTACATTCACCAAATTTTTTCAGAATTCCTTTGAGGTAGGGTAATTCCTTCTAGAAATGTCACTTTACAGATTAAAACAGCGAAGCCGGAAGAGCATCCGTGTCGTCCCTGCCCAGGGCCACAGCGGGGAGCGGGGGCCAGCGCCGCGCGGGGTCTCCGCAGGCGGATGTGAGTGCCACTCCCTGCTGCTGGCTGCTCACAGCCGCGCCTACAGGCCCAGACGCACCTTCTCATGTCGGGCATGCGAACCGAGTTCCTGGACAGGTTACTGAGAATCAGGATCCACTTACTTTTTATAGGTGTACACGTGTATACAGACAGAAAGAGCAGGTGGACTAAACACAGTCACTGTGACAGCCACCTCATGACTTACAGTCTCAGGGCTCACCCCTTTCCAGGTCGCCGAGCGTGTAGAGCTATGGGACTTGCTCTGTACGGGCAGGCACGGCTTTCAGGATACTGCGCAGCTTGAATTGCTCAGAAGTCCCATTTTTGTCCAAGAACTTGACATTGGTACACAGGCATACCTCATTTAATTGTGATTTGCTTTATTGTGTTGCCTTTTTTTTTTTTTTTTTTAACAAATTGAAGGCGAGAGCCTCCACCAGCAAAAAGATTGCAACTCACTTTACTGTGACACTCGCTTTATTGCGATGGTCTGGAACTGAACCCGCCATATCCCTGAGGTATGCCTGTAAAGAGTTGTTTTCTCTATAGAAGTAAAGTTTAAATTGGATGTTTTTGAGAAATTCTTAGAGCCGTTTCTACACCTTTTATAAGCTAGTCAATGTCAGTAAAGAAAAACAGAACATCCATCTCATTCTCTCGGGCAACTTCCGGACCAGTTCGCACTGATGACTAGCAGTGGTGCGCTGGCAGATGTTTAACACCTGCACCTCCAGGGGAGAAAAGCCAGGCTTTGTAGCTTTTGCCGATTTCTGTGGTGTAAATACTCCCACTCTGGCTGACCTGGAGTCAGCAACACCTTATCACTGAAAGTGATAGTATTTCTACAATACAGACACGACAGTCATCAATTCCTCCAAGAGCACAGACATAGAAAAATCAGGAAGTGATGAGTTTTGAGTAGGCATTACCTTTGTCTTTAATGTAATTTAATTGTAAGTTTCTATCATTTAAATTGTAATAACGGCCGCATTTAACAAACAGCTCTCAAAATGAAATTTTAACGATCAGCCTTTTTTTTTTTCTTATAAACTGGTAGGAGCTAGCCCAGCATACTGCTGAATTAGTGTCCCGAAGAAAGCAAGATTCAACGTTTCCTTTTGCCATTTTAGATCATGGATGAGCTACTGATACCAGCAGCAGGAATTTGAGGGACTCTGGACTGTGAATAAGGAAAAAGCACATAAATCCTAGGAGCATGCCACGGAGTAACGGGTTGGTTCTGATTAACTTAAAGTAGATCTACATAGAACAGTGATCATCAAGCTTTATGATTTCAACCTGTATTTTCAAAATCATCTAAGAGTGATCTTCAAACCTGGGGTGTGGTCCATGCAGGAGGCGGCCAGTAGAGTGAAGTGTGTCTCCTCCTCCTCTCCAGCGGCATCCTGGGCAGCTCTGACCAAGTCCCCCCAGGGAGGAGGGAAGTCGCTGGACGAGCCGAGTAAAATCCTAATGATTTGCCCGGGGAGGACCCAGGTACCAGAACGCGATTTAATTCCTTCTACGCCAGTATTTAGTGGAGAAGACCTGACCGAGGCGCCGGGGTACCGATGGCCTCTGCTTCCGGCCAGCTTTCTTCCACGCTCTGGTCTCCGCTGGTGCTCGAGAGGCCGATGTATTCGCCTGCCTCCTTCCCCCACTTCTACCTCTGGTAGCATTCGGAGCCTTCCGTCCCGCATGGTCTGTCCTGGGGAGGAACTGCTGCAACAACAACAACAAAAACCAGGCAGCACGTCTCAGCTGCAGCCAGCGCTGGTTCTGAGAGCTTCCCCCGCCTCGCTTCTCTGCTGCCCGTGGCTCCTTAGAGAGCCAGGTGCCAAGTTAGACCTACTGGTTCTGGCAACTGTTGGTGGAGGCAGTTTGTTGAGACTAGTGTCTGGGGCTTAGGGAATATGTATTTCTTTTTGTCTCCCTTGATTAGGGAATTTGTTCAATGTCACTCATTTGACATTCAGCAAACACTTCTTGAATGTGTGGCCTAAAGGGAGGCTCTGTGCTGGACTAGATGGCTGTTGGTACCGGCCCCCTATTGGCACGACTGTCGTTAGAGCTGATTGGGCCCCCCCCCCCCCCATTGCTCTTCTGGGCTTCTACACTGATTGCTCAAAGCGGGCATGTGTCCACTGCCCAGAGGACTGTGGCTGCCTGTCCCTTCACACTTTGCTTTTCATGGGGAGGACGAAGGCTCTGCCTGGGCACCTTCCCTGAGGGCAGTGGTTCTCAACCTTCTGGCCCTTTAAATACAGTTCCTCATGTGACCCAACCATAAAATTATTTTCGTGGCTACTTCATAACTGTAATGTTGCTACTGTTATGAATCGTCATGTAAATATCTGATATGCAGGATGGTCTTAGGCGACCCCTGTGAAAGGGTTGTTCTACCGCCAAAGGGGTCGGCGACCCACAGGTTGAGAACCGCTGCCTTAGGGCCTGGCCACATGCACGGCTGAAGCAGTTGTGGGGACGTTGAGAGCTCTGGGCGGAAAGGCCGGGGAGGGCACAGGCAATGAAAATAGCTGTGGGACTCCCCCAGCCTGGGTTCTGCAGCAGTGAGACTGTTAGGTGTGCCTCTGTCCTAAAGGAGCTTTTCTTTGCCACTTGGCCCGAGGACTTCTTTTTGACAAAAAGATCTGGACTCGAGTCAAAATCCTAAACTGCAGAGAGAGGGCCAATTGGGCTGCTGGGCTGAGTTCCAGCCAAGGAGGCAGGCTCTGCCGCTCAGGGCCCCGCGCAGGCCGGGAGAGACCTGGCCCGCGGACCTGAGGCCCGTGGGATGCAGGAAGCCAAGTTCACGTCCATGCCCCTCTCCTAGTAGAGAAACCATGAGCCAGCCCCTCATTGCTCGCAGCGCAGACAATCGCCTGGCAAAGCAGGAAGAGGGGAGAGGAAGCTGTGGAAAAGTAAACATTTCCTTGCATTTTTCTTGGACCAGAACAGCCCTGGTGGCGTGCTGAGGTCCAGAGCATCTCCCACGTCCTCCCCCCTCTGTTTTCCTCCCCTTGTGCAGACACGGCTCCTTTCCCTACCTGATGAGAGTCCAGGGTGCATCCTGTGGAAAAACAGGAGCAAGATGTAGAAGGTAAAAGCCAAGCAGGCAAAGATCACGCCGCAGACCAGGAAGCTGTAGCTGCCCCGAGCCTGGAATACCTGCCAAAGGGGAAACACAGAGACAGGGGCCATCGAAACCTCACACGAAGCTGTATGGGCGGAAGCGGCCTGCTGGGGCCCTCGGCGGGTTTTCTAGCCAAGCCGGGGACGGTCACACTGATAGACAGGAACGTGGGCAGCAGGAACATGTTGGCCTCGTTTCAAGGTCATGTTTCTGGAGGCGACAGAAATCCTCCACGGCAGGGGCTGGGCCCGGGGACCCCGGCAGTCCCTTTCAGCTCTGTGCCTGGAACCTTCTGAATAACGTCCCTGTCTTCCTTAAAACTCCAGTCACACTAGGTGTTCCTCTCCCCACGAGGCCTGACCAGAGCTTTGCAGATACGCAGATACACACACACACGTCAAAGTTGCATGTGGAATGCCCATGGGCCCACCACCAACTTCAGCAATTAGCACCAGTTTCCTCCGTAGCCTCCCGAGACCACACTGAAGCCCATCTAAGCCCCCTCGTCTGCACGCAGAGGGCCCTGTACGATGCAGCTCTTCCCCGCCCGGCAGGCCAGAGCAGAGGGCAGGGGAGCAGTGAGGAGGGACTTTGGAGACGGAAAGACCTGGGTTGGAAGTCACCCGACAGTCACTAGAAGTGTGAGACTGAGGGGAGCTGCTTCGTTGATCTGGGCTACAGTACCCTCCGCTGCAGAAAGGGGGTGACGATGTCTACACTCCAGTCTTCGGTAAAAAGCAGACTTACTTCCCCTGGTGAACACATGCACGGTGGGTGTGGGACAAGAACTGAGAGCCGGCCCAGGGCCAGGGCAGGGTCCGGGCAGGAAAGCTGGGCCCTTTGTAGGTGGCCAGAGGCTCCGAGAGGCAGGCTGAGGGAGTGGCCGGTTGAGAAGCGATGGACAAAGAACTCTGCAGCGCAATCCATCCCAGGCCCGGGAGCTAAACGTTCCCACGGGGCCCCCTGGCCCTGCTCCCAGACATGACTTGTGTTTGCCTTGGCCTCTTGCATCCCTTCCCAGCTCCAGGTTCCCCATTTGGAGGTTCAGCTTCCAGGGCTGGCTCAGCAACGGAGGCAGGTAGCACCGAGTGGGCCCGCTTGCCCTCCCACCTGCTGAAGGAGCGCACCCCAAGTGCTCCTCCCCCGCCCCCAGAGTTTTCCACTTACCCAGCCAACCAGCATCTGGAGGGACATCTCGCCAAGTCCTGCCCCTGTCACCAGCACCGTGGTCGCACAGCCTACCCAAAAGAGAAGGGCTTGGTTTAGTGAGAACAAGTTAGACAGAGGCAGCTGGCGTGTTCCGGGTTACTCTGGGAGGTGTCCGGGAAGCAGCATGGCTGCCTAGGAGGACTCCTTGCCATTCCTAAGGCTTCTCAGACTTTAGCTCTTTTTTTTTTTTTTAAATATGTTTTTATTGATCTCAGAGAGGAAGGGAGAGGGAGAGAGAGAGAGAAACATCAATGATGAGAATCATGGATTGGTTGCCTCCTGCACGTCCCCGACTGGGGATCAAGCCCGCAACCCAGGCATGTGCCCTTGACCAGAATGGAACCTGGAACCCTTCAGTCCGCAGGCTGATGCTCTATCCACTGAGCCAAACCAGCCAGGGCCAGACTTGAGCTCTTCACCGGGCTTTGGGGATGCTCAGGTCCTGCCGTCATTACGACCCTTCCCGTTCTGAGACCTTCAACGGTTCACCCTTGTCTCCTTGGTGAATTCCAAGGTGCTTAGCCTGGCATTCAGGGCCCTTCCCAATGTGCCCGCCCCCCCTTCCCGACAGACCTGACCCCAGGCCGCCTCCACTCTGGGCAGAAGGGTGTCCTGACGCCCTGGCACTGCCCCAACCAGTGCCCCGCTCACCAGCCTGGCACCGACTTTCAGAGCCCACACTTCAGAGTCAGCCTGGCCCACACCCCGCCGTGTCCCCTGCAGCTCTGTGACCTGAGGCAAGTTCTCTCCCTTTTCTGGGCCTCGGTTTCCTTCTGTGAAATGGGCGTCACAGGGCTGGTGCGTGGGTCACGCCGGTGCGAGGCACGGAGTGCTTAGCACAGCCCTGGACACGGCAAACCCCCGAAGCCAGGCCAGCTCCCTGCTGAAACCCTCCAGCGCTGCCTCAGGATCCAGTCCGAGCGCCGGGCCGGGGTTGCCAGGGCCCTTTTCAACCTGTGCCTATTGAGAGCGCAGACTCAGCTCACACTCCCTGCTGGCAGGCTGCCCTGCAGCCCGGAGAACCTCACACTCACCCCCTGGTCCCACACATGCATCATCTCCCCTCCTCCTCTCCCTCCTCCTCCTCCTCCTCCTCCTCAGCTTCCAGTCCTGCTTGGATTTCCTTCTGTTCTCTCATCCCATCCCTCAACCTGGGTTTGCTGCTCCTCTGTGCGTCCTCAGCCCCCTCATCCGTCTCATGTCCCTGCCCCCCCCCCCCGTCTGTCTCCTGGGCAGCCTCGCCCACTGGGGTTAAGCCCCTGAGAGAGGACGGGCCTTGGCTGTTAGTGCAGTGGATACATCACTGCTTATCATCGCACAGTGGCCCACGGACGGACGGACGGTAGACACAGTGTTTTTTGAATCAAGCAGATCATTTCCTCCTGTCTCTGTGCCTTTGCTCTCACACTGGCCACTGCCCCGCCCCACCCTTCCCCGGATGCCTTTCCTTTTTCCTTCCGCCTTTCCGAACTCCGGGCCAGCTCACGTCCCATCTCTTCCATGAAGCTACCTCGAGATTTAACACTGGTCACTCGCTTCTCTGAATCCCAGTGGCACCCACTGTCTGTTCCACTCATTCAAAAACCTTCCAGTACCTTCTGAGCATCAAGTACTGTGATAAACACCGATGAATAATTAGCGTTAACATATATATATTGGGTACCTGGGAGCCAGTTAAGCGGCTGAGTCAAGAGCTTTACATTTCCTCTAACGCACAAAACCTCACAGGGAAGCATTGGCATCCCCACTTTTCAGATGAGAAAACGGAGGCTCGGAGCGGGGAAAGAAATCGAATCACACGGCCACAAAGCCAGAGAGGCAGGCCAGACGGATACCCGGGTCTGCTGATGACCTCACAGCCCTCGCCCCGGCCCTTGTCCCTTGCTGGTGCCCATGGGGAGTGTGTTGTCAAGGAGAAGATGCAGTAACTCGGTACAAAAGCCTTGAGGGGATCAAACATGAGAAGCAGAGGAGGGGGTACCTTTTCAGAGGGGATCAGGGAAGCTTCCGGGAGGGACGGAGTCGAAGGCTTTCCATGCTGAGGATTCATGTGCTGTCAGGGAGGAGCCGGCTGGAATGCCAGCTCTGAGGGGGAGCAGGGTGGGAGAAGGACGGGGAAAGGAAGAGAGCCCACGGGAAGACAGGAAGGCCAGGGCCAGCTGTGGAGGCAGCCCCCTGTGGCAGCTCCGGGGACGGCTGCGTGAGTGAGTGGCCCTCGCCCTGGCTCCCCGTTAGAATCACCCAGCAGCTCCCGACCAGTGACATCAGACTTGGTGCAGCGGAAGCCCAGGCACTGGGTTTTGTAACAAGCGCTCCAGGTGATTCTCATGGGGAACCAGCACTGAACCTCTGATGGGGGCAAAGGTGAAGGCAAGGAGACACGCCAAGACCTGCCAAGGCAGCGAAGGAGGTGATCAGACACCGGGGAAAGCTGGGTGCTGGGTGCTGCTAGAGTCCTAGCAGGTAAGTGATGGAGCCCGAGCTAAGGCAGGGTGGGGAGAGATGAAGAGAAGATGGGTCTGAGTGACCATTTGCAGGCAGAACCCACCACTATCACTCGCTGTTACTCCTGTTAAACGCTAACATCTGTTGGTCACTTAAAACTGTGGGATATAGTGTGACATACATCACCATTATCTCCCGACTTCATTTACTCGCTTGAGGTTTGGGGATTATCCTTAGATTTCAAGGATGCAGGTCTCCTGTCTCATTGCTATGGGACGAAGCTGGGTGCAGCTCTAATTGCTCTGACCCCCCTCCCCTGCCGTCACCTCCCCAATACACCAATTTCCCCCCTTCCTCCTCTAAAGAAACCACCCATCTTTAATGCTGCTTTTCCGACACTCTAGGCCTAGAGCAGTGGTTCTCAACCTTGGCTGCACATTAGAATTACCTGGGAATCTTTTTAAAATCCTGATTTCTGGGCCTCATCCTCTGGAAATTCTGTTTGTTACTAATGTTGTGGCCCCACCCCATAACAAAGAAACAGAATTTCTGGAGGGTGAGGCCCAGAAATCAGCCAAGGCTGAGAACCACTGGTCTAGGCAGGCATCTCCAGTTACTTCTAAAGCAGTGGTCGCCAACCTTTCGGACCTCACGGACCACCAGTTGGCAACCGCTGTTCTAAAGGTAACGTTAACTGTTTGAAACACAACTATTTTCAATGAACTTGTTTTACGAAAGATTTCTGCCACCTGCATTTGAGAGGCTACAGAAAGAGAAGGAAACTAGGGAAGAGAATTCGAGGTTTCTGACATCAAAGAAGCAGCGTCACAACCCACAGCAGCTGTGGGTGCTGGCTCCAAGCCTCTGTGTCTGGAGCAGTATCCACGGGAACCAGCAAGGGGCCACTATGACTGCTGAGGTGTAAAACCCCTCTCCTAGGCTGTGACTTCTGTGCTACTTGGAATGTCCACGCATGTCACACAACACGCCAACTGTGGGTCAGCAGAGATCACTCCGGGGAAAAGGAAGTGGGCGAGAGGAACGTACTGCTTCTCTGAGGCCTGAAATCACACACTGAGGTATCCTGTTGAAGTGGGAGCCACCTGGATCAGAACCTGTTCCCACCAGCCAGGAGCATCGCAGGAGACGGGGAGGGCGGGAGGCGGCGCCGGCCAGAGGGAGCGCCCGCCCTGCACACGTGCACACTCACCCTTGTACTGCAGGATGTCCTCCGTGTGGGCCAGCAGGCTGGGGAAGGTGCTGCTGAGGAACAGGCCCAGGCAGGCGGTGCCCGCGAACAGGAAGATGACGTTGTAGGAGAAAGCGAGAAGCACCAGGTGTGTCACCACCACGCCGACCTGTCACGGCGGTGACGGAGGTGGTTAGAAACTGGGAAAGGCTGCGTGTCCATCAGAGAGAAAAACCCGCAGGAGTCGGACACTCAGGCGTGAGGAACAGCGCTGTGACCAGTGTGCCACCCTGTGGAAGAGGTGGGGACTGCACCTTCCGCAGTCCTGGCTGCCAACCCAGCCCAGAGAACGTGAGGCCGGGAGAAGGTGCGCCCCCCCTGCCCCCCCCCCCCCCCCCCCCCCGCCAGCCATCGCCAACAACTGGCCCACCACACACACTCAACAAGTGCTTGGTGAGGGGTCCTGACTGCCCCCAAGGCCCTGCCTGTAAACACAGGGAACTCCATCCAAGTCATTAGCTCTGTGCCTGCAGCTAGAGGCGGGGTCACACTCCCCACGAAGAGGAACTGCTGCTTCCTTAAAGGCCCGGAGCTCACGGAGGAAGCCCCAGTCGCAGGAGAGTGGTGGTGGCTGCAGGACCCCCAGCGTCCAGGAATCCCGACAGGACTCCCAGAGATGGTCAGCGTGGCTCCCCCCAGATTCGGCTCAGACTCCACCGGCAGATGGTAGCCCCTGCGATGGGCCAGGGGACCAGCAATCTTTCTAGTTCAGTCAGGGGACTGCCCCATGGGAATGTTTTTGGTAAAACAACCCTTTAAAATTCCTTTTAAAAATGTGTTTGTCGCCCTGGCTGGTTTGGCTCAGTGGATAGAGCATCGGCCTGTGAACTGAAGGGTCCCAGGTTCCATTCCGGTCAAGGGCACATGCCTGTGTTGCGGGCTCAATCCCCAGTGTGGGCCATGCAGGAGGCAGCCGATCAATGATTCTTCATTGATGTTTCTATCTCTCTCCCCTCCTCCCTTCTTCTCTGAAATCAATAAAAATATATTTAAAAAAATAAAAAATGTGTTTGTCAATATCGGCTAATGTCTATACAAAGTGCATCTGGGCCCAGCTGGTGTGGCTCAGTGGTTGAGCATCAGCCCAGGCACCAGGAGGTCACCGGCTGGGTTCTGGGTCAGGGCACGTGCCTGGATTGCGGGTTCAAGGTCGTGCTGGAGGGACGGGTGTGAGTCCAGGCACAGAGGTATTTGTGGAGCTGGATGATGGGAAATTTCTTTCTGGAAGGTCATAAACCAGGACAAGGCAAATCCAAAACCTTTCTTGGGACTCATCATGTTTGGTCTGTGTAGCCCCAACAGTATTTCCTAACCCTCTGCTAGAAACTCGACTTTCTGACAACAAATGGGGCTACGAGGGCAGGGAGTGAGTTCCCAGTCCCTGGGGGTTTGAACAGGCCGTGTGCCCCTCCTCTGCACAGGGGTGTTATGGAGGTAAGTCCAGCCCTTCCAGGAGGTTGGGTGGAGACCTTTCTGGAATCTGGAATCCGGACCCTTGGTCATAGGTGGTGCCAGAGATACATTTCAGGGTGAAAGCTAAGACCCATCACTCAGGCTCCGACCTCCCGCCTCCTGGGCAGACCAGTTCCTGGACGGCAGCCCACATGCCAGCCTGGCTGCTAGAGAACCACCTGGGAGAGTTTCAAAATGCAAATGCCAGGTTCCAGCCCGGAGAGGGTGATTCTGAAGGCCCGGGGTCCCCTGGCTTCCACTGGTCACAGGCTCTGCCAGCTGGGCACCAAGGTGGACACGGAGGACCAACGCCAGAACCTGCTTCCCTTGCAGGCAGGTTGTCAGCTGGGACCTACCCACACACAACAGGAATCGCCTCCTTCCCTGTCGGAGTACAGATGGGGGGAGGGCAAGGGCACAAGGGTAGGCTCCACCTCCTGGATCTCCACCCTTCTTCACCAGCATCTCCCCCTCCCTCTCCCCCGACATCGCACCCCATTGGCAGAGTTCAGTCCTGAGCAAAGGCCTGGGGCGGTGGTAGGGCCAGGAGTGAATGCTTCTCCTGAGGCTCCAGGAAGTAAGAGGAGGCCACTCACCACATTGATGAAAACCATGGTGGCCGGCCTCACGCGGGAGGAGATGGGGATGGAGACGAGCTGACCCAGGGTGATGAAGCCCCAGAAGAGGCTGGGGAGGTAGCCAGCCATCCTGTGTCCCATCGACATGGGCTTCTCCACGGCATAGCTGTACACGAAGGTGGAATACGCGCCCTGTGGAGACGGGCCCGCTGAGCACACCCGCAGCGCGGCCAGACCAGACCCCAGGGAAACGAAGCCCTGGCCGGGCAGGTGTCGGGGGACCCTCCTGCTCCACAAAGGGTGGGCTTGGGGCCAAGATCACACAGTGCACACAGGCCGGAGCGGAGGACAGACCCTGGGCGCCACGGCTCCCGGCTGCACCTGCGCTGGCCTCTGGGTCCAGGGCGGTGCGGGAGCTCCGTGGCCCCTCACCAGATCCGGGTCCCACTACGTGTCTTATTTGTCCTGATTCCACAGAAAGCTTTTTGTTGAAGGACGTTTGCTGAAGAGTGTGTGTACCAGCATCTCATTTTACAGATGAGAGGGTGGAGGAGGTCACACTGCGAGTTGGAAGTCAACCAGCGCCGGCCGACACGAGCACCTTCCGCCAGGTCGCCGAGGGTGCGGGCTTTCTCTCTGGAGAGCCCCTCATGTGGCCATCAGTGAATCGGCCATTCACACCATCCTAATCTAACCCTTAGAGATTTCTAGAAAAAGGCATTATGTGGTGTGACAGAGGTCACCAGCAGACTGAACCGCTGGGCCCCGCCCCGATATCTGTGGCTGGTTTGTGCGACGTGGCGAAGGAGCCCAGGTGCGGGATGTATTCCAGGGAGCAGAGTGCCGCTGAGTTCACCTGGTATGACCTCTGCTTGGCGGAACAGGGCTCTGCCCCTTTAAAAAACTCGGGGTGGGCCCTGGCCGGTTTGGGTCAGTGGATAGAGCGCCGGCCTGCAGACTCAAGGGTCCCAGGTTTGATTCCGGTCAAGGGCATGTGCCTTGGTTGCGGGCACATCCCCAGTAGGGGGTATGCAGGAGGCAGCTGATCGATGTTTCTCTCTCATCGATGTTTCTAACTCTCTATCCCTCTCCCTTCCTCTCTGTAAAAAATCAATAAAATATGTTAAAAAAAAAAAACTCGGGGTGGCCTGCACTTAGTAACAAACCCATAGGCCCCTCTCTCCAGAGTTAACGAACATGTAAACCATTGGCTGGGACAGAAGACCGTAGTACCAAGGGGCTGTGAGCAATTCTGGAAACAGCCACCCCAGAACTTCTATTCAGTTTGAAGTTTTGGATCGACTGAACTACAGGTGAGGGCTCTAGGAAACCTTGATGCCTCTCTCCTTCTCTTGCCATCCCCAGATTGGAGTCTCGGGCGGGGGGTCCCCAGGAAGGGGTGCCCCGGGGGCAGGCTCACCGTCATCCCGTCGGTCATGAACAGGACCAGGGCAGCTGTGACATGGATGGCGAAGAAGGAGTAAGGGGCTCCTCTGAAGTTCCTCCTCCGGCAGCAGCTGAACAGGTCCTCGTGCACTGGATGAGACGAGAAGAGCAGGGCTGAGCCTTGCTCCCGCCCCGTGCCTCTGCGTGCCCAGGGGACGTGGCTGGCGGCATGGAGGACCACCTACGGCCTCCTACCTTCTCTAGCTTCAACCAACCATCTGTTAGAATCAGCCCCTGGCCACCTCTCAGTCCTGGTGGAAGCAAGGCTCAGAGAGGTCAAGTAACTTGCCCAAGGTCACACAGCAAGGTTGGAGCTGGAAGTCTGCCTTCCTGGTTCCCTTGGCCAGGCTGCTCCATCTCCTGCCTCATGAGACCATTGGCGCCAAGGTTCTTTTCCAACCTCTATCGCCTGTGACCTACGGTCACCCTCTGGGGGAGGGGTTACCGGAGGAGCCTCGGTGTGGGGCTGTGACATGAAGGTCCGTGAGAGCCCCCACCTGGGTGTGACTGAACCTTTGGGGGCAGCGAGGAAGCGGCTTCCTTCTCGGGAGGCTGTGTCTCCAGGGCGAGCTCATCTGCAGACAGGAGCAGCGGCCTCCTCTGCGGGCAGCAGGTCAGCAGCCGCTCTTTGGACAGCAGATACAGCACAGCCATGGGCACCGGGAGCTGGGGGTGGGCAGAGGGTCAGGAGAGCCCTGTTCCCGCCAGGCTCCCCCCTTCCCACGCCTGGCCCACTGCGTTCGCCCGCACGGTCGTGGGGCGCAGGTCTGCGCGGTCCTGGGAGAAGACAGCTCTTTTCCAAGGGTGCCCACCTAAGAGGCGCCCCCAGCGAACGCAGCCTCGACCCCGCGCAGGCTTGGTGGAATTGCTGCCCAACCTGGACTGCCCCTGTTTCCCTGAAAAGACAGGTATGTGCCACCTGCAAAGCGTAGACTCGCACCGGCCTCTGCTGGCCAGGAGAGGTGCCAGAGCTAAACTCATTTCCAAAGAAGTTCTGCTTTGGTTCATCTCGGCTCTATGAACCGTGCTGGGGGGGTTACCATCCCCATTTTCCAGATGGGGCCAGTGAGGCTCAAAGTTATCACTTAGTCAGAACCCTTTAGAACTGGAAGAGACCTGAGAGGCGAGCTAGAGGCCCAGCGAGCATTAGCGCGGGTCACACAGCTGACGTCAGGCAGAGCAGGGCTGGCACCCGGGCACCCTGCTTCTGCCCAGTGCCATCGCCACCTCAGGGGTTGTCTGGGTGATGTTAAACCCCAGGAGGCAGAGGCTGTCCGCGGGGGCTTGGTGTCTAAATGGGAAAGAGACTCGGACTCCTTTTGATTTAAAAATGCCGGCTACGAGCAACACACCCAAGCCCAGTGTTAGGGGAGCCGCTCAGGCGTCACGAACTCCCAGAGCAGGGAGGAGGGTATCCTGTCTGAGGAGCCCGGAGAAGCCTCCGCCACCTCCCTCGGGTGCCCTGCACGAGTCCAACCACCTGCTGCCAGGAGGGCCTCATCCAGTCCGGCCTCTGCCCTCGCTGCCGCCTCCCACATAGTTCCTCCTCTTAGGAAAGAGGCAGCTCGGGAGCTCTGGAAGTTTCCCTGAGGCCGCGGCTCCTCTGCCTGACGGAGGGGAGAGGGAAAGTGCGCCTGGGCAGCTGTGAGGGAGCCTCCCCAGCCGGCAGCCAGGCTGGCTCGGTCCAGCATTTTCCAAGCCACCTGCACGCCAGACTGTGCTGGCACGCCCTGTGGGCACCTTGGGAGCCTCCCTCCACCCTCAAAAATAAGTCCAAGGTCAGACTCTGCCTGGAGAGCGAGAGCCACCGATTGGGCCCGAATGGAGGGAGACAGTTCCCGCCCTCAGGAGGCCGGGTCTGGGTGGCGAAGCTCTCCCTCCGGTCCGATGGGGGAACAGGAAACCCACGCGGGGCCGCTGGTGCAGAAGGCCAATGCCGAGTGAGGGCCAAGGCACACGGCTGCGAAGGGGCCATTCAGGCGGGGCTTCCAGGGAGGCGGGTGGTGGGGAGACGCACACCTGGCATTGCCACAGGAACACACGCCATCTCCAGAAGAAGCCACCTTGAAAGTCAGAGAGTGCCAGGTGGGCTGTGCATGTGTGTGTGCGTGCGTGTGTATAAGTGTGTGTGTATGTGTGCGTGCGTGTGTGTGCATATGTGTATATATGTGTGCATGTGTGTGCGTGCGTGCGTGTGCGTGTGTGTGTGTGTGTGTGCGTGCGCGCACACCCACCCACCATCACCCACATGCTCGCTCGCATGGCTCATTCTCTTCTGTGTGGGCTGTTTACCTTCAGACACAAAGCGATGGAAAAAATACGGAAACCCTGCAGCCAACAAAGCGCCCCCAGCCTGCACCTTGGGGGTCAGGAGAAAGCACCCCCAGCCTGCACCTTGGGGGGCAGGAGAAAGCGCCCCCAGCCTGCACCTTGGGGGGCAGGAGAAAGCGCCCCCAGCCTGCACCTTGGGGGGGCAGGAGAAAGCACCCCCAGCCTGCACCTTGGGGGGCAGGAGAAAGTGCTCCCAGCCTGCACCTTGGGGGGCAGGAGAAAGCGCCCCCAGCCGGCACCTTGGGGGGCAGGAGGAAGCCTGGGGCTTTTGTGGACCTTCCAGCCTCCTGGCCCCAGAGCCCCAGCTGACATGGCGCTGACACTGCTCCTTCCCGGTGCAGGGTCTCCTTGGACATCGCGGCCCAACACGGCCTTGTTCCCAAGCAATGATGGGCCGGCAGAAAAGGCAGGGAGCGGAGTGAGAGGGGAAGAGGGGGAGATTCTGTTCTGGGGAACAGGAAGTTACGAAGGAGAAGGAAGGACAATGAGCAGTGGCTGCAGGTAGGAGGTTTGTGCTAGGAGTCGGGCCTCCAGCCCGGCCTGGCCTCTTGCTGGCCCCCGTCAGGGCATGAGCGGTGATGGTGTGACACCGAGGCTCAGAGGGCTGACCAGGTGGTCTCAAGAGCCCCTTTCAGTGCTGCCTGCACAGCAGCACTCAGTCCCAGCAGCAGCCGGGCAGCCTCTGGGGGTGACAAGTCCGCTCAGTGCAGGAGAAGCTCTGAGTCAGAGTGACAAGCCGCACGGTGACTCCATCCCACAGCCAGCAGGCCAGGGGCCACCGGAACACTCCGCACTCCCAGCCCCTGCTGGGCCCAAGCCAGGGGGCCAGGGCCGCTCCTGACAGTCCCTCCCAAACAGGGCCGGAGGTTGGGGTGGGGGAGTCCCCCCACCTCTCCTTCTGCCCCAGCCCAGCTACCATGGGGGAACCCGGCGTGGGTCACAGAGCAGCCGAGGAGGTTTCCAGCCAGAGACCAGAGTCTGTGCTGATGGCAGGGGGTGTGAGCTGGGGGCTCAGAGGGGCCTCAGTGCCTGAGCCAGTCAGTGAGGTAGTCAGTCTCCGTTGAGGAGCCCGGAGAAGGGCCCGGCCTGGCCCGCAGCCTCCGGCCCAGGGTCACCGACGACTTGAAGGCGGGCCCCGATTTCACTGGGCCAACCCTGTGGCCTGCTCTATCTCCCCGGAGAACTGCAGTCACAGGGTGCCACCCTGAAGGACCTGGAGGTGAGCTTCTGCAGCCCTCCTTGTGCTCAGATAAATCCTGGGGGTCAGCTCTCCCACCCGCTTGCTTTCCCGAGGGCACACTCAGCCTCAACCCGTTTCTCAGAATCAGAAACATCCTCAGCAGGAGCCGGGATGGACTGGTACTCGCAGCTGTGACTGACCCCCCCTCCCCCCCCCCCGCCATCCCAGTGGCACTCACGTTGATCAGGGCCATGATCCAGAAGGCGTAGGACACGCGGGTTCCTGCTCCGTCCGGCGGGGACAGCCCAGGGAGCGTCTGGTTGGCCCAAGGCCAGGCCCCCGCGTGGTGCTGGCCCAGGACCCTGGAGGCGTGGAAGAGGCGACGGCCGGAGGTGACATTGACCGTGCTATTGGCCGGCAAGCAGCTGTTCTCCGACAGGAAGGGGTCTGCGATCAGGGGGCTCAGCAGAGCCCCAAAGCCCACAAAGAAATGGAGAACCTGGGGAAGGAGGAGAGGTAGCGTGGGGGGTGATGGCTCAGGCTTCATATCCCACCGCATCTGTGTCCCATCTGGGAGCCCCTGCCTGGCCCAGGTGGGAACGAGGGAGTGGGAGGCAGGAGAGGGAGTGAGCTCCCCAGCCACCCGCGTGTCCTGGGACGATGATGACAGTGGCTGCTCTCCCTCCTTCCCCAAATCTTAACCCCCAGTGCGGACTGTTCCCATGTTAGCCCCACCAAAGGGAGGAGGGCTAGTGAAGGGAAGGGCTGGGCTGGAGTCCCGGTAACTGGAGGATGAGGAAACAGAAATGCAGCGAGGGGGAAGGAGACAGGAGGAAAACAGCCCCCCTGTCACGCCACTTCCCAGTGACAACAAACTCTCTGCTTAGCGCTCAGACTCCCGTGAGCGCCCTGCAGGCAGGGCCAGTGCTACGCCCAGAGACACTGAACTGTGCCCCTGGTGCTGTTCCTGCATCAGCACCCTGAGGCCCGGGCAGAGGGGCTGGGAGAGACGGGCAGAGGGACAGGCCCCTCCCCGCCCCCAGCTCGTGCCCGCGTGGGCTCACCTGGAGGAAGATGGCCGAGTCCTTCTGGTAGACCCTCACCAGCTGCATGTTGGCCACGGTGTCAATGCAGCCCATGGCCAGGCCCGCCAGCGCCATGACGGAGGCCAGCACCTTCACGTTGCGGCAGAAGGGGATGACGGCGAACACCAGGGAGATGGTCAGCGAGGAGGTGAAGAGGGCCCACAGCGACTGGGCCAGGCTGCGGTCAGGGAGGGGCGCGGTCAGTGGAGGGGCCCGGAGCCCGCGGGGCCGGCCCCCCACACGCTGGCGAAAGGGGAAGGACGCTGGGAAGAGGCTCTGTCACTTACTGGCTCTGGGCTGCGGGCAAGATGTTTAACGAGCCCAAGTCTGAGAGCAGCCCCCTCAGGGGCCGTGTTGTGAGGACTCGGAGAGTATGTGTGGGGACACGATGGGCCTTAACAGAGTGTAGCTGCTATTATTTTACTTACAAGCAAGTTTATATTGTTTACCTGAAAGTGACTAGAGGGGAGTCTGGTTTGAGGATTTCAAGGGAACTGGGCCACATGCATGAAGCACAGTTCCCTGAGCCCAAGGCCCACAGCGAGGTGTCGGGGCGACTTGGTAACCCCCTCGATGGGCAGAGCTGTTGGGCCCTGTATCTGGCCAGTATCTGGATGGGGGCTCTGTGGACACCCCCATTGAGAGGCATCCCCTGGAGGAGCCCACCACAGCCGGCGGAGGGCCTGTCCCCGAGAGGGAATGAATGGATGAGCAAGGGAATGAATGAATGAATGGGTGAGCGAGGGAATGAATGGGTGAGCGAGGGAATGAATGGGTGAGCGAGGGAATGAATGGGGCGCCTAAGGCTCTGTCCAGGTCTTTTCCGTACACCCTGCCTGATAAGCACTCTCAGAGGAAGGAAGGAAGCCTGGTATTTTCTGGGACCAGCCTGCCAGGCTAATGTGGGGAGGAAGGAGACTGGGCAGAAGATGTTCTGGAAAGAAGAAGTTGTGGAGAAACTTCTCGACTTAGGAAGAGTTGGGGAGCCCCAGCCAGCCTCTGTGGCGGCTGAGCGTGGGAAGGGGCAGGGCACGTGGCGAGATGTGTCTGAATCGGCAGCACGCTGAAGAAAAGCGAAACTCGCCCCTCCTCACCCCGACCTTGCCTTCCCCGGAGGGTCTGGCCTCTGCACCCTGGCGCTCAGCTCTCATCTTTGATTAATCCGTTATCAGAGGGCTTGGCTGACCGCAATAGTCCGTTATTTTCTCTTTCTTGTTTCCAGGCTGATCTGCCTGACAGATTACTGACCATGACCCCTGCCTGTTCCCACTCCGAGCTGTGTGAGGGGCGTGGGAAAGCTCGCTCACCCTGGCCACTGTGAGGAAAATAGGGATGCCCCTGTCCCTGCCCCGCCAGCCCTGCTCTGTGGGCCCCCAGCGCTGGCAGCCTGGGCGCTCACTGAGCTTCTGCTTCCGGCAACCTGATGGCTGCGGCTCCCCTACCTCTGACGCCAATACAGGTGGTGCCCACACCTCCTCGGGGCACTAAAAACACAGGACTTTCGTACCAGCTCTCCCTCCCCCTCTCTCCCCTACACAGATGTTTAAGGAGCCCAGATGTTGCACCCTCCTGGCTGGCCCGACTTCAGGGACCCCAAGAGGGCCCCTCTCTCCTTCAAATGTCCCCTGCGCTGACCCAGGACACAGCGGTGACAGCCCCACCACTCACTCCCCACTCGGGGAAAGCACAGGTGCCCGGGCACAGGAGCGCTCCTGAAGAGCTGGCACATGGCACCTGCCCCGATCCCTGAGTGAGCCTCAGCACTCAGTCCTGGGGCAGGTCCAGGGCCGGCCGCGACGGGAACGGGAAGGAGATGGGGCGCGGGAGAAAGTTTACACGACAACGACCAACACTTCAGGGTCCAAGGCACCTGCACATGACCATGCTGGGAGGTAGACTTTGCAATTGTTGACCCAAAGTAAACTGAGGCTGAGAAAGGCCGAGAAAGTAGCTGACAGAGCCTGGACTTAACCCCAGGTCTTCCATGCCATGCTCCACGTCCTTGGAGGAGGGCACACGTGCATGTGTGTGTGTGCGTGCATATGTGTGTTGTGTGTGTGCCTGCATGTGTGCGCATGTGTGTGTGTGTGTGTGTGTGTGTGTGTGTGTGTAAGGCTGGAAGGCTGGTGTTGGGCCACAGTCCCAGCCAGGTGGAGGGGGTGGCCAGCAGGGAGCATGAGGGAGCCTGCAGCTACAGTTGCTGGAACATGAGCCCCAGGGTCCCTCTGCTGGTGTGATGGGAGCTCCAGAGGCACGGCTGGCCTCATCGCCCGCCTCCTCCCACCGCCCAGGCATCTGCTGCCACCTGTTCACTGTGGGACCCCGTGCCCAGCCCTGAGCTCGGCCCTGAGAAGGTGCTGGATGCGGCTGGTGAAATGGGAGGAGAGGGGAAGGCCTGTCTCATCCCAGCGCACAGGATGGCGCGGAGAAAGCACGGGAGACTGGGAGGCTGATGTGGGAGTGTAGGGGGCGGCAGAGGCAGCGGCAGAGATGCCAGGAAGGTGCTGAGTAGGACAGCAGGGGCTCAGGAAAGGGGCTGGGGAAGGGCTGGTGGCCAGCGTGCTGCCCCGTCCAGGCCTCTCCTCTCTCCCATCTGGACCCTCTCACCCTGTCATTCTTGAGAAGGACACTTGATGCCCACAGGTAGGAGGGAGGCAGAGAGGCCCGGCAGGAAGGAGAGGCGGGGGAGCCTGCCCGGGAAGTGCCCTCCCTGCCTCTCCTGCCCCTTCTGGGCAGTGGTGGGAGCTTGCCACCCACCGGCTGAGGCGGAGGCGGGCTGAGCCCATATGGGCCTGGGTTCCTGGGCGTGAGGGGATGGAGACTGTTCCCAGCGAACGGGGGCAGCTGCGTGTGGATCCCGGGCTGCCGTCCTCCCCGCTGGTCGGCAGGGCCATTCCTGGGCATTCCCAAACCAGCCTGAACCAATTTCTTCAGAACAGAGAGGGAGCCCTGGGGCTCATGTTCCGGGCCAGAGCTGTGCGCCGTTGCTTCCTGAGACCAGGCTCTGCACAATCTCCCTCGTGCTCCCTGCTGGCCACCCCCTCCAGCCACGAAAAAGGAGTCTCAGAGCCAGAAGGAAATATATGAACTGGCTTGGCCACTTAATGGTTTGGTCAACGGCCCCTTCCAGGACTATGGATAAACTGAAAATTATAAAATAAAAATGTCAAAACAGCTCTGGCAGCGCGGATGCGGCGGGATTTATACTAGCAATTGGAAGACTGGTCCGGCCCACCTTTGCCACTTCCCAGGGGGTGGCCTGGGGCGGGCCATGTACACATAGCCTCTGTGCCTCAGTTTCCTCCCTATCACATGGGGATAGTAGGCGCTGCTTCACGAAGCTGCTGGGCAGTCAGTGCTGTTCCAGCCCGTCCTCCTTGGCTCACTCACCGGGATCTTCCCCTGCCCCCCGCCCCATGCTCCCCCTCCCTGTGGACTCCCCCAGAGAGCACTGCCAGGCCCAGAGAAGCATGCCCCACAGGAGGGGCACGGGCTGGTGCTGTGCCCGCTGCAGCACCCTCTGGGTGACTCGGAGGTAGTCCAGGGACAGCTAGAGTGACAAGGACCTCGGAGGCCTCCCCTCATATTACAGATCAGGAACCGGGCCCGGACACGGAAGGAGGGCAGAGTAACGCTGAGCCAGGATCCAGTTTCTTGACTCCCAATCCTGGCCGAGGCCAGCGCAGTGTCGTTGGTCTGCCCTCCCCCCGTCCTGGGTTCGGAGGGTAAGTCAGGCCGGTTATGGGAAGAGCCCCAGGCCCAGGAACAGCGTGGACTGTCCAGGGAGCCGGTCCTTAGGGAGCCAGGGAAATGCCCAGGTTACTCATTACCAGCTCCCCATGGAAGGTTAAAGAGAACGGGAGGGAGGGCAAGGAGCCAGGTCCTCCCCCCCACCCCCAGCCCCGCCTGGGGGTGCCAACCCTGCCAGTTTGCTGGGTGACCTTGAGCATATTGCTGACCCTGTCAGCCAGGTGCTCTGCCTTACCCAGAGGGCACACGTGACCCATCACCTTGACGTGGCTTTGTGTGGTCAAGGGGCTGCTTGGCTTCACAACAAGGAGGACTGAAGCAGCGAGGTATCCACAGCCTGTCCTGCCTTCCACTCCCCAGGGTTGGGGGAATGACTGCCCCTTGTCACCACAGACTGAGCGAGCCCGGGTTCCAATGAGTGACCCCAGGAGGGGCACTGACATCCTCCTCACATTTTGCCTCGGGGATCCCCTACCCTGGATGATCTCCGGCCTTGAAGACCAGGGCAGAGGGGCGGGACGCAGAACCGAGGAGGGTCAGAGGCATCCTCAACACCCATTCACCCCGAAAAGACGGGCAGCCCCCGCGACAAGAGTGGGGGCCTGGGACAAGGGCTCCCCCTGGGAGCTAGGGCAGGCTGGAGACTGCAGCTCCAGCCAAGGCGATGGCTGAGGAAGGGGCAGGGGGAGAAGAGGGCCCCTCTAGCTGGGTCAGCCCAGCACGGACACCCCAGCTTGTTCAGGGCTCTGTGTGATGGCTGGGGGTACCCGGGGGGAGACCCCAACCTGAGGCCGGCTACACTATGCGCCCGATGATGTGCCCCGGCCCAGTGGGGGCTGGGCTCCCACGGGTGTTCTTACACACTGGCTGGACTTGAAGTTCTGTCGGCCTAGAACGCCTCTCCCCCAGTTCTTTGCACGCGTGGCTCTCATTCAGGTGTCAGCTCCAATGTCACCTCCTCAGAGAGGCCTCCCCTGACCACCCCTGTTCCTCTCCCCCACTTCTGCTCCTCTCCATCCTTACTCTGTTTATTTCCTTCGTTCCACTGGAATGACCCTCCAGAACGCAGGCTCAGGAGAGCAGGGACCTTGTCTGTCGTGCTCACCCCCCAAAACGGGGTCTGGCTCAAGAGGTATTTGTTGAACGAGGGATGAGTCTTGTTCTTAAATTTAAAAATTGATCTATAATTTACATACCATCCCATTCAGCTATTCAACATGTACAGTTCACTGGTTGTTAATATGTTCAGAGCCGTAAGCCCACGACCACAGTCTAAGTTTCGAGCGTTTCCATCGGCCCCAAAGGAAAGCCGTGCCCATGTGCAGGCGCTCCCCTCCCGCTCCACACCCCGGCGCCGCCCTGGGCGAGGAATCTACTTTCTGGAGCGATAGATTGTCCTGCTCTGCATTTTCGTGGAAACGAAATCATACAGTATGTCCCGTGCCTGGCTTCGTTCACTCAGCACAGTGTTTCAAGGTTCCTCCATGCTGAAGCGCATGCCAGTACTTCGTTCTTGTTATGGCTGAGCAGTAGACTGTGTAGATGGACCCAACAAGGAACCAGGAGACAGGGCCCTCCCTGGGAGCTAGGGACGGCTGGCGATGACGGAGGAAGGGGCCGGGGGAGAAGAGGCCCCCTCTAGCTGGCCTCTTTTGTGGATGGACATTCGGTTTGTTTCCACTTTTTGGCGATGCTGACTAATGCTGCTCTGAACATGCACGTGCTCTGAGCAGACAGGTTTTTGTGGGGGCGTATGTTTCCAGGTCTTTTCTTTGAGGCGCACACCTAGGGGTGGACCTGCTGGGTCACGGCAACTCCGTGGTGAGATGGACTTTTAAAGCGAGCAGCACACCCGGCCGGCCCTGGTAGGGTTGCGGCATGCTGCAAGGCGAACAAGCTGCTGGCGAAAGAGGCGCAGGCTCTCTCGATGGGAGACCGACCGAGGGCCCAGACTAGAGGAAGGAACCGGCTCTTGTACTGTGTCCCCGCAGGGGCCAGCGTCGTGGGGAAGCAGGTCTGAGAGTGGCCTGGGGAATCTTGCACAGAAGACTGGGTCTTGTGCAAGGGGTAGGAGGGAGTTGGAGCTGGGTCATGGGCAGGGCAGGACTTGCAGGAATTTGAGAGAAAAAGAAAGGTAGAGAAGGAGATAGTGAATAGGGCAAAGGGGGGAAGGACTCAATAAGGCTTCAGTTAGCAGGGTGTATCCAGGGGAGAGGCCAAGGTGAGGCTGGGAGGAGACGGGGAAGCTCGGAAAGCCACTCACCTACCCCGATGCCTTTCAGATAAAGGGGTCCCCTAAACTGCCCAGGGTAGTTAGACAGGTCCCCAGGAAACCAGGAAAGGAACTCTCAACTGTTGTCTAAATACCCCTCCTCTTTCCTGTCTGACAAAGCACATACCTGCACACCCTGCCCACCAGGTGGCTGTGCGTTTTATATGAACTATTTCCTGCTCTTCTGGCCCTAATGTGCACCCTTCTCCCTCTTGGCCTGCATGTGGTGGCCTCCTTCAACATCTCTCTCTGCTAGAAGAGAAATAGAGATAGATAGATAGATAGATAGATAGATAGATAACAAACAGCGTGCACACTGGTTCCTCCCCTGCACCCATTCTAACAACCAAGGCTTTCCACACCCAGTCCCTCCCATGCATGCCCCTACGGAAGCATCCAGAAACTATTCAGCCCTGGCCCTGGGTCTGGGGCAAGCAGCAGGCAGAACTGAGCAGGAATCCTAGAGAAAGAAGCTGCCAGGACTCTCCTCTCCAAGGCTCTGCGCTCGCCCCACTCCTCTGCAGCAGCTGGCCCTCTGCAAGGCTCAGCCAATCCCCCACTGACAAGCAGGAGCCTGTGCAGAAGCCAGTAATCACTTAAGCTGGAAAGCACTTTGCAGGGTGTTAGCACTTTAACTGAGAGGTGGGGAGGCCCCGAGGAATCAAGCTTTAGAGGCTGGTTTCAGGGCTGGTGGAGGTTGTGTTTGCTGAGGGGGGCTGGGGAGGATGGGGAGTCATGATGAGCTACCCAGCCCTGGCGAGGTGGTGACTGCCATTTACACACAGGCCAGCCTGTGATATCCCTCCATTTCCACTGTTTGCTCTGAACCAAAGGAGAGGGTTCTTTGCAGCATTTTGTCCTGGGGATGGAAGGACTAAGGTTCAGAATTTAAACCCGAAACACTGCCAGGACCTGCTCCCCCTCCCCCCTCCCTCCCATCCCCGCGACCCTACCCTACCCCCACCCCTCTGATGATAGCAGGAAGCCCCAGAGGCCCACAGTTTCCTCCCCAGGGGAGTCAGCCATGCCTGTGCCCAGGAGTACAGGGTATACCTTGTACCCCGCAGAGTTGAAAATGACCTACTCATAGAGCAAGAGGAATTTAAGTATATGGGTCCAGAGACCAACGCCTGGGTCCCAAACTAGACTAGGCCTCTTAACATCTGTGGTACCGGTGGCAAGTCTCTTAACCTCTTGTGCCTCAGCTTCCTTCTGCAAAACATGGAAATAATAGTAGTTCTCTTCAGGGTTGTTGTGAAGATTAAATGAGCTGATACCAGTGCGGTACTGTTTTGGGGGTGCCTGGAGTGGGCAAGTGCTCAGTAAAGTTAGTGATTATTGTTGCCATGACCACTTTTCTTTTCTGCGAGTAGGTTTCCTGCTGCAAGACCCTTTCCACTGCCTGTTCAGAGCCCCCTGTTGAGTAAGGAACCTGAGGGAGGTGCAGAGCCAGCGAGGAAGAGCTGGCTCACCGGGAAGAGTGTCTGCCCCTCTCACAAAGACCGGACCGGCACAACCACCTGCCATTTAGAACGATACTCATTCCCCTTTTGGTTCAGTGCACGAAAAGGGTGCAGGTAAGGGAGTGTTTGCAAATCAAAATACTTAGAAAAGGAGAACAAAGCCAGAAAAACACCTTGCTAGGTCTCTAATTAAACTCTAGGGCAGCCAGTGGCCGGCAAACTCATTACTCAACAGAGCCAAGTATCAACAGTACAACGATTGAAATTTCTTTCGAGAGCCAAATTTTTTGAACTTAAACTATATAGGTAGGTACATTGTTATTAACTTAATTAGGGTACTCCTAAGGCTTAGGAAGAGCCACACTCAAGGGGCCAAAGAGCCGCATGTGGCTCGCGAGCCGCAGTTTGCCGGCCACTTAGGCAGATCGCCTCACACCTGTCAGAAGGGCTATCATCAATAAATCAACAAACAAGTGTTGGCAGGGATGTGGAGAAAAGAGAACCCTCGTGCACAACTGGTGGGATTGCAAATTGGTGCTGCCAGGATGAAAAACAGCATGGAGGTTCCTCAAAAAATTAAAAATAGAACTTCCCTATGACCAGCAATGCCACTCCTGGAAGAAATCTAAAACGCTAATTTGAAAAGATAGATGCACCTCTACATAGACCGCAGCAGTATTTACGACAGCCA
This sequence comes from Myotis lucifugus, assembly GCF_000147115.1. Classification (NCBI taxonomy): domain Eukaryota; kingdom Metazoa; phylum Chordata; class Mammalia; order Chiroptera; family Vespertilionidae; genus Myotis; species Myotis lucifugus. The sequence continues at coordinate 1,033,976 of NW_005871193.1, read as the reverse complement.
AGAAATGGAAACAAGCCAAGTGCCCATCAATAGACAAGTGGATGAAAATGCGGTGGTACATATATACAATGGAGTATTACTCAGCCACAAACAATGAATGAAATCTTGCCTTTTGTGACAACATGGATGGACCGAGAGGGTATGTTGCCAGGTAAAATAAGTCAGACAGAAAAAGACATACCAGGTGATTTCACTTATATGTGAAATCTAAAAAAAAAACCCACAAGCAAACAAAACAGAAATAAACTCAGAGACAGAGAACAAACTGATGGTTGCCACATGGGAAGGAGGCTGAGGAGGATGGGTGAAAAGGGTGAAAGGACTAAAAAGTCCAAATTTCCAGTTATAAAAACAGGCCCAGGCTGTAAAATACAGCATAGGGAATATAATCAAGAATATTTTAACGACTGTGTATGGTGCCAGATGGGTACGAGACTTATCAGGGTGATCAGTTGACAATGTATATAAATGCCTAACCACTATGTTGTACACCTCACACTAATATAATATCGGATGTCCAATGTAATTTTAAAAATAAATTAAAACACACCCCTAGGCAGAATCAGAATGGATCTTACGCTTTTAAAGATTTTCTGAATCTCATATACACCCAATCCTGTATAAAACCCACAGAAACATTAGTATACACAAGGACAGGTGCTTATTAAGAGAATTCTTCCATTTACAAGAGAATTTCATAGTGGGGATAATTGCTCCCTAACTGATCCTGTTTTGTCACTTGAGTGGCTTGAAGTACGACACCTGTGCCCCTCTCCATCAGCTCTGGAAGTGAGGTGGACAGGAAAACCTACCCTCATGGATACCTCTAGGAATGAGCCCAAAGGGGTAGCCCTTGGCCCAGAGCGGCCCCCCAGAGCTTTCTCTGGGAGACCCCTCCTGTGGTTTTGCTCCCAGGCTGTGGGCCTGCTCCAGCCCATGCAGCCCATGCAACCCAGGAAACCGCCGGCCACGCGCTCAGGGAACTAGAAAAATCTCCCAGCAGCTTCTGGCTTGCACGTCATCTACCCCCAGTTTTGGCTCTGCTCTCCCAGGTGCACTGGGAGAGTGATCCTGCTACCTCCCCACAGGGCTCCCTGGAGGCGGCCCCGTCCAACTCGAGCAGGAGATTGACGCTCTGCTATGAAATCCAAAAAGAAGTCTCTGGGGCCACGCCAGGCACTCCAGGGCCAGTCCTGGGCAGAGGCCAGGAAGGCGAGGGAGTGGAAGGGACCTGGCACAGGGGACAGGGTCACCTTTCCCCCGCTCTAGGTAAGACGCCTGCGGCCTGCCCTACAGGCCCTGGAGGGAGGTCCCGCAGGTGAAAGGGCTCTCTGCCTCCAGGTGCATTTTTCCTCCATGCAGGGCCCTGGCCCCTCAGGAGCAGGAACACACGGGGCCCTGGAGCCTGTGCCACCTGGGACCCGCGACAGCCTGTGGGCAGCCGCTCTGAACTGGATGGTGGGCGCGGGAGCCCGCCCCAGGGGGTTCGGTCAG
>NW_005871193.1:1004404-1031389 GCF_000147115.1 Myotis lucifugus | reverse complement strand
GAGGGGCCCGAGCGCCCATTTAGAGCCGGGCACACCGAGGCCCGAGGGGGTCCTGTGCGTGCCGAGCGGCTGGAAGAGCGCCTGCACCGTCCACCAGGGCCTGGGCTTCGGCGGTGGAGCAGCCCCCAGCCTCCCTCCTAAACTAGAGGCCTCACCGACGGAATTCAGAGTCTGCCAGCGCCCCCCATCTTGTGAACAGGAGGCACAAGCTCCTATATATGTTTTTTTCTTAGGAGAGTATTCACGGTTTTCAACAGAAAGCCCTAGAAGTATCCATCCTCGCCCTGAGCTCAGCGGAAGGGCCTGTAGCCACCCTCACCTGCCGGCGCCCCTTGCTCCTTGGGCAGGTGCGGGAGGGGAAGAGGTGGATGCTGGTCTGGACTGTCTCCTTCCTATTTGGGGGAGCAGGGGGTCAGAAAGGGGAGGGTGGGGACCTGGGGAATCCCCAACCCTCTAGGGGAGAAGAGGGTTCTGGGGGAAATGCCTGTTTTGCTGGGAAAAGCCGGAAGGAGTCGGGGTGGGAGGATGTTAGCCTCCAGGTGGGAGTCCTGGGACACAGGTGGTCCCTCACTCAGGTGGTCACAGGGCTGGTGGTGCCGGTGTGGTCCTGCCCCTGAGCCCGGACACTGGCCCTGCATTGTTCCCAGGAGGCAGAGCAGCGAGGCCCTGCACTGCCACCCCTGCCCTGGAGTCCTGGTGGTGGTGGGAGCCATTATTCATGCCCACTCGCCCCCCCCCCCCCCCGCCCGAGGACCAGGGCTAAATGGACTGAGGAGGTTGTGGTGCCCCCGTGACAACTTGGAATGAAATAGAAACAACCTGCTTCTCTTGCAGGTGCTGCCCCATGTCCCAGTGCCCCCCCCCCCCCAGCATCTGCTCCACCCCCACCCCCAGACTGTGAGCACCAGGGAGGGGAGCCCTGAGGTCTCTGGCTCAGTTGGCTTGTAGGTGATGATAGTTACTTATTCAGCCCTGATAATGGTGGGCCTCGAAGTACTTGTGCTTAAAAACGTCTCCTCTGGAAAAAAAACACGAACAATTCATAACCACAGCGTTTGATTGAGTCTTCTGAGCTACTGTCGCAGAATTCCGGAATCAGCAGCTCAGAGTTGGAGGGAGCCATCTCCAGTGAAGTCTCCCACCCACACCCCCTTTCTCCCCCCCCCGCCCCCCATCATCACTGATAAAGGTTTGTCAGCCCTATTCCAGACGGGTACCTTTTATTAATGGGAACCTTATCATTTCCTGGGGGTCGGCACTGTGGTAGGAAGGAAAGGTTTCATGCTTAACTGAAATGCGCCTCCCTGTGGCTCCCCACTGCCACCTACAGGCGTCTAGTGGCTCTTGCCCTGTTAGCCCTTCTCATGAATAATGACCTCGCCCCAGCTCTTGGCTCCTGCAGCCCAAACTCCTGAAATCCTTTCCTAATTTCCTACGGCTGTCTACTGGCTCAGCATCTCGGGCCGCAGCGGCAGCGACCTGTGAACGGAAGGGCAGCCTGCGGGGTCTGGGCCACTAAAAACATCCTGTGACTTGATCTGGGTGGTGGTTTCCCACAGGTAAGCATATTGCATTGCTCGCTGGGCTGTAAGCTTATGATTGGTGCCCTTTCCTATATGTGAATTATATTTCAATAAAATTGTAAACAGACTATGGAGGGTGCAATACGCAGCCCCACTGCAATCAAAGGCCTTCCTTTTTTCTTTCCTTTCTTCTTTTTTTTTTCTTTTGTGGGGGGCCCTTGAGTTGAGACAAGCCATAAGGAAGCAAGGACAGCAATGAGATACCTTCTATACTAGGGGTGCTTTGAGTTCCTGGAGAAGGGTCCCATTTTGCCTGGGAAGGCTTCATGGAGGAGGTGATTACTGAACTGGATCTGAAGGATAAGTACGTAAAAAGTCTTGCTTCTTCTCTTTCCTTCTCTTTCCCTGTGTCACTATTTTCCAGCATCATCCCATTGTCCACCTCCTCCAGGAACTTTTCCCAGAAAAATTCTACCCAAACCCCAGATTCCAAGGAGCTCCAGACTTACTTCTTGCCCCCTACTGTCTTCACAGTGTCAGCTATCATACAGGGTGGGGCAGAAGTAGGCTTACAGTGGTTCATATGGAAAATAATACAATCTCTATATATAAAAGGCTAAGCAACCGGCCAATGGCCGACCGGCCGGTAGCTATGACACGCACTGATCACCAGGGGGCAGATGCTCAACGTAGGAGCTGCCAAGCGACAGCAACTTTGCAGAGTGCCCTCTCGCACTCCGGGACCCCTCAGGGGATGTCAGGCTGCGGGTTTCAGCCCGATCCCCGCAGGCCAGGCCAAGGGACCCCACCTGCTGGAGGGACCCCGCTCACTACGCAGACGCCCTTCGAGCCCTGGCACCGCCCCAGGTGTGGCCGGCCAGGGAGGGACCGTGGGAGTTGGCTCCAGGGCGTGTCTGGCCCATCTCGCCCAGTCCCACCCCACTGGCCACCTTCTAATTAATTTGCTTTCAATGTGTGAGAATCCGCGCACCGGGCCTCCAGTGATTAATAAATAATAATACAAGAATAAACTGTGTTTTGTGTACTCACAAGTGTAAACCTACTTTGCCTCACCCAGTATTCCACCAACTGTTAGCTGCCTCTGCCTGCCACCCTGCCTCCCCTGAGGCCAGTTACACTGTGAGTCCTGAAGAGCTGGGACTGTATTTACCTGTATTTCCAACACTTCCCCGCCCCTGCCCAGGTGTCTCACAAAATACCTGCACATAGAGTGCTGGATAAACAGCTGGGGAAGTGAACTATTTGCACAACATCTTTACAATTGTTCTTGGTGCTTTATTGACATATCTTATTTGCCAATGAAAACAAGTTTCCAAGGACAGAGGCTGCCCTATATTTCCTTTGTGCCTTGTATTCAAATCTCTAGCCCTAGCTGGGCACCCTGTGGTTACCATTCAATTAGGAAGACATAACCTTGGCCCTGGCCCGTGTGCTCAGTGGTTAGAGCATCAGCCTGCACACCAAAGGGATGTAGGTTCCATTCCTGGTCAAGGGCACACGTACCTTGGTTGCAGGGTTGATCCCCGGCCTCGGTCGGGGTGCGTACAGGAGGCGACCAATCGATGTGTCCCTCTCAGATGGATGTTTCTCTCCCCCTCCCACCACACACTAGAGGTGTTCGCTCCCTTCTACTCTCCCTAAAAAATCAATGGAGCCCTAACCGGTTTGGCTCAGTGGATAAAGTGTCGGCCTGCAGACTCAAGGGTCCCAGGTTCGATTCCGGTCAGGGGCATGTACCTTGGTTGCGGGCACATACCCAGTAGGGAGTGTGCAGGAGGCAGCTGATTGATGTTTCTCTCTCATCGATGTTTCTAACTCTCTATCCCTCTCCCTTCCTGTCTGTAAAAAATCAATAAAATATATTTTTAAAAATCAATGGAAAATATATCCTCAAGTGAGGATAAAAATTTTTTTAAAAGTCACAACCTTGCCTGGTCCTTTTGTCATACTCTGATTTCCCTCCTTGTAAATTGGAAGGGAATGATCCCTACCCCTCAAGCTCTGGGAAGCAGTTTGAGACCCCAAATATGGCAAGACTGAATGGGTTGGCGGAAAGGAGCTGTAGGAGTGACGGGTTCTCAACTCTTGCCAGCTGAAATCGGTTCCTTTGCCTCAAAGGTCACCTCCTCTGGGAAGCTTTCTCCCACCTTCCCAGGCCCCTCCTCGGGGCTGCCAGCCTGAGCCATTGCTAGTGATGCGTCCTGCTGCCCCTCCAGGGCCAGGGGTTTGCTCTTCACTGGGTGCCGGGGGGGGGGGTGACTCCTGGGGGAGAGGTGTTCGCACTATAGAGAGGTGCTTTCACTTACACCTGGAAGTTGCTTAGCAATAAAGCAGCGGCGGCACTTCTTGGGCCACTGACAGGTGATCCACATCCTGGAAATACTCAAGGAGAAAGCAAACAAGATAATATAAGGCAGAGCGAAATAAGAGCCGGATACCCTCACCACGATCCTTTTACATGCAACACAGCTGCCCAAATTCCTTCATGGGCAAACCCCTCATGTACATTTTATCCTCTCACTGTTGCTGTTAGAATTGAACACCTTCAATATAAAAAAGAAAGTACAGAGAGAAAAGGTCTGGTTATCGCAGCCTCGTGGGCTCCTCTGAGTGACCAGGGGCCCGCCCTCGGTCCCCAGGGCCCTCGAGGTGCTGCTTGCCAGACCCTCAGGAGGCCAGGCAGGCGCAGTAGAGCGAAGTCTCTAGTTCAAGGGCACCAAGCACACCCTGCCGTTCCCCTGGCCATTCCGGGGCACGAGGCCGCCCCTCCTCCACCTCCAGATTTTGGTCTCCTCAGCCCCACGTCACTGCCTCGCTGCCCAGGGTGTGGGGAGTGGATTGGCATGCTCGCTCTAAGGTTGGCACGGGGCAGGTGGCAGACAGCTTGGTGCCGAGGACTGCACCCGGATGAAGCAGCCACCCTACCCCACGCGAATGCAAACAGTAGAGCTGGGTGTGTGCACAAAGGGCCTCCTTTTCCAATATCCGGATGAACCAAGCTTTCAGCCCGCCTGGAGAGAGAGGGGGTGGTCACTGCAGGTGGCAAGGAAGAGAGGAGAGACGGGCAGGCGAGACGCACCGAGGCATCTTGAGAGTCAGCTTGGTGGCCACACATATCCCGAGGGAATGTTGCATAATACCTGGCATTTAGTTGGTGTGTGAGTGCTTAAAAGTGCTGACTTCGAGAGTCAGAAGAGCTCTCTGAAATGATCTAGTGCCATCTCCCACCGAGAAACAGAATTCCATTTACAGCGTCCCTGCAGGGAGCCACCCACCCTCCCCTTCAGCATTGGATGGAGTCAGAGAGACCCGTGAGGCCCGTGAAAAACTGAGGCTCAGCTCCCCCCCCCCGCCAAAATGGGGAGAATGATTGAGAAAATGTAGACACAGTGTGTAACACAGGGGCTGACACACCAGGTTCTCCATAAAGAATTCTTCTCTTTCCCCTCCTCCTCCTCCTCCTCCCCCTTCCTCTGCCTTCTCCCCCTTTTCTCCTGCTCCCCTCCTCCTCCTCCTCTCCTTCCCCTTCCTCCTCCTTCTCCCCCTCTTGCCCCCCCTCTTTCTCCTCCCCCCTCCTTCACAGCAAAACAAACTGCTTCTCGGGGCTGGTGTGTAAGCAGAGTGTGGTGCTGGACCGGCGGCATCAGCGTGTCCTGGGAACTTGTTAGAAATGCAGGTTCCCGGTCTGCCCCGGACCGGCTGGGTCAGACACTCTGGGGGTGCGGCTCGGGTTCTGCTCTAATAAACCCTCCAGGGGCCTCGGTGCAGCGGGGGTTTGAGAATCACTGCTCTAGAGCCACAAAGGGGAACGTCTAGTTCCCATTCTCGAGAGCCAGCCACTCGCTACCTGAGAACATTCCTCGTGCTCCTCCTCAGTTTGATTCCCACCGACACCCTCCCCACCGCTCTCAGCCACTCATTTACCGTGTGTTCCAGACCCTTCGCCGTCTCTTTCTCACCATCATGTCATGCTTTCATCGGCAGTGACCGGTTTGGCTCAGGTGTTGGCCCGTGGACTGAAGGGTCTCGGGTTCAGTTCCCATCAAGGGCACATACCTCAGTCGCAGGCTCGATCCCTGGCCCCAGTCGGAGCACATGCGGGAGGCAACCAATCCACGTGTCTGTCTCACATCCATGTCTCCTCTCTCTGACTCTCCCCCTCCCTTCCACTCTAAGAATCAATGGGAAAATATCCTCAGGTGAGGATTAACAAAAATACAGTGTGGCGCCTAGCACTATAGCAGGATTCCCCAGCAGTCTAAGCAGCCCGCAGTGCACGTGGCACTTTAATATATGTAAGGTTAGCCTCAGTGAAAAGAAACATCAATGATGAGAGAGAATCGTTGATCGGCTGCCTTCTGCACACCCCACACTGGGGGTCAAGCCCGCAACCCGGGCATGTGCCCTGACTGGGAATTGAACCATGACCTCCTGGTTCATAGGTCAAAGCTCAACCACGTAGCCACGCTGGTGGGGCCTCTATCTACTTTTAAAATTGTGTTGTCTCGCCTTGGTCAGCGTAGTACGGTTGGTTGGAGTGTCGTCCTGTGCACTGAAGGGTGTGGGTTCGATCCCCAGTAGGGGCACGTGTGGGAGGCAGCCAACTGATGTTTCTCTCTCACACTGATGTTTCTCTCTCGCCTTTAAAAAATAAAAACATAAAAAATTTTACATTGGGTCATCTCTCTTTTAAACTTTTATTTAGGACTTCGATTCCGGTCAAGGGCATGTACCTGGGTTGCGGACACATCTCCAGTGGGAGATGTGCAGGAGGCAGCTGATCGATGTTCTTCACCATGATCCTGTGAGATAAGCATCATTTGGCTCCATTTTACGGATAAGGACACAGGCTCCGGAAGGCACACGGTCACATCGCTAGGGAGCATTGAAGCTGAATTGTGAGCCAAAATTCCTGACTCTGAAGTCCAGACCCTTCCCTTGGGGACCGAGAGGGAATCCTCTGAGTCACCTTTCCCCGCTCCCAAGTGTCATTCACTTTGGTTTGTCCTCCTCTTCCCTGCCAGGCCTCTCAGGGGTCCCGGTCCAGCCACAGGCGGAAGGGCCGTTCCTCCAGCTGTTAGTAAGGAGGGCCCCTCATGTTATAATGTGACCGACAGTCCTCCGAGCCGCTGAGGCGAGTATTGAGCGCAGTGCACCGTTCTCTACCTTCTGTTTCCTGGTCAACCTTTCCTTTCGGGGCTCCGTGAGCTATCCATTCTGCTGGGAGCACCCCACCCACCCCGGGCTGCCCAGGAGCCCGCCTGTGTGCCGTCTACCTCCTCACGCACTACCCTTCCTGTGGTCACCAGCTGGGGTGTCGGTGACACAGATCAACTGTCAGCTCCCTGAGGATGGAGGTTGGGCCACACAGGAACCCATTTATCTCAGGGGCACGGAGCAGCACCTGCCTCGCATGCAGCAGGCATCCGAAAATATTGCCTACCCTAACTTGTGTTTAATTACTCTAACCGTGAACTTATGAAAACCTCTGAAGCAAGAAATAATATTCTTGCCCTAGCTGGTTTGGCGCAGTGGCTAGAGCATCGACCTGCGGACTGAAGGGTCCCAGGTTGGATTCCGGCCAAGGGCACATGCCTGGGTTTCGGGCTCGGTCCCCAGAGGGGGGCATGCAGGAGGCAGCTGATCGGTGGTTCTCTCTCATCATGGATGTTTCTATCTCTCTATCCTCCCTTCCTCTCTGAAATCAATAAAAATATATTTTTTAAAAAAGAAATAATATTCTTAGAGGATTTTATGAGGAAGGTACAATTTACCCATCTCACCCGTAGTTCTCGGACTTGGCTATATATTCGCATCATCTCGGGGTTCAGAAAAGACTCTCTGGCTGATGGAATCCTGCCCGGATATTTTGCAAAAGCTCCCCAGGGCTCGCTAATGTGCAGCTAAGGTTGGGAACCACTGCTGCCGAGAACCGACATTTCACCACCGGAGACTGACTTATCTATCCTGCGCTGTGCAGGCCCCTCGTGAACGTGCCTTTATTGACTCACGCGTGGGCTTCCTGCCTCGCTTGCGTGGTCCCAGGATGTGCTACGGGAGTGACGGTGGCGGTGTTGTGGCCACGGGGCCCCCTTCAGGACACACAGGACAGCTTTCGATTGGGCATCGGCATCAGGAAAAGCGGTGACTCTCCTGAGCAGCCAGTTCATGTTGACCGTAAGGAGCTGGGAAGCCCGCACCAACACTGTTTTCCAAGCTCATCGTGGCTGCTGGAGAGCTCGTGGCCAAAGTCAGGGTCCACCTTTATCGCCTGGGTGGGATGGTATGGCCTGTGTGTGGTGTGCAGACTTGGTCTTTATTTTCTGTCCTTTTCGGTCCTAGAATCACCTGGGAATCTTTTTAAAATCCTGATTTCTGGGCCTCTTGATTTCTGTGCAGCCAAGGTTGAGAACCACTGCCCTACAGTCATGCTACTTAACTGAGATATGATTCATGCACCATCAGATTCACCCTTAGAGGATGGTCCAGTGGTTTTTAGTAGAGTTACTGGGTTTTGTGACCATCACACTACCTGATTCCAGAACATTTTCTTCCCCCCCAAGAAGAAACTCTCTACCAGTGGTTCTCAACCTTGGCTGCACATTAGAATCCCCTGGGAATCTTTTTTAAAAACCCCGATTTCTGAGCCTCATCCTCCGGAAATTCTGTTTCTTTGTTACTAATGTTGTGGCCCCACCCCATAACAAAGAAACAGAATTTCCGGAGGATGGGGCCCGGAAATCAGGATTTTAAAAAGATTCCCAGGTGATTCTAATGTGCAGCCAAGGTTGAGAACCACTGCTCTCTACCCATTGGCAGTCACTCCCCATTGCCCCCTCCCCTCGGCCTTTGGTAACCAATGGTCTAGTTCAGGGGTGGGCAAACTTTTTGACTCGAGGGCCACAATGGGTTCTTAAACTGGACCAGAGGGCCGGAACAAAAGCATGGATGGAGTGTTTGTGTGAACTAATATAAATTCAAAGTAAACATCATTACATAAAAGGGTACGGTCTTTTTTTTTTTTTTTTTTTTAGTTTTATTCATTTCAAACGGGCCGCATCCGGCCCGAGGGCCGTAGTTTGCCCACGGCTGGTCTAGTTCCTGTATCTGTGGACATTTCATATACATTGGAGCATGTAGTAAGTGGTCATACGTGTTGTAGCAGGTATCAGCACTTCCTTCCCTTTTATGCCTGAATAATATCCCAGTGCATCGATGAACCACATTTCGTTTATCCCTTCATCAGTTGATGGGCTTTGGGGTTCCCACTTTTTGGCTCTCATGAGGAATGCTGCTATGAACACTCATGCACAAGGTTTTCTGTGAACATGTTTCCATTCTCTTGGGTATTGTACCTAAATGGGTGGATTTCTTGGGTCATGTAGTAACTCTATTTACCTTTTTGGTAGTCCTTTCTTATGAAAATTTCTCTTAATTTTTCTGTATTGCATGTATCTCTGTGAGCCACTGAAAATCCCCCTTTTTGGAACGAGGCGAAGTATAAATAAATAAATGAATAAGTCACAAAGCACTCCCAAGCCATCTGTTTAATAATCTGCACTAGAATTCTGCCAGGATTCTATATTGAGCTGCTTGGTCTATAGTTTCCAGAAATACCTTCTGTCTCTTTGTGAAAATCAGGACATTTTCTCGTCTCCCATGTCCTCCTCATTTATCCGGGTTATTTTTCAGTCCTACCTGCTAGGTAGTTCATAACTCCGGTGTCTAACTCATCTGAATCCGGCCCCTGGAACTCATGGGCAGTCACATAAGCTCTCACCATCTACCTTCCTCTCTATGGGGTGATGTGCTTAAAATTTTATACCCAAGTAACTCATGTACGTGGTTAAAAATAAAATAGAACAGAAGCTCCTACAGTGAATTGTCCTGCCTCCCCCCTCCCTCCTCCAGTCCTGCCCCCAGGAGGCAGAGCTCGAACGCCTTTAGCATCTCATTCTGGGAGGGACTTCCATCTCTCTAAACAACATGCCTATGCTGGTGTTTCTGGATTTCCCCATTTTAAACATCCTTTATTGACCTGTAACTATGACAGATGAGGATTGAATTCACACATATCACCCAAACGACCCTCCCTCACCTCCTCCCAATATGGCTAAACAGCTGTTTTCATTTAGTTTCCTCTAAATAAAATAAATCTGATGACGACTCTGTTGCTGTAAGTAACGTATGTGTATCTTTGTTTCTCATCCCACCAGCCATTGGCAATATCCACCGAAATCATAACTGCATCTGCCCTTTGCGCGTCCAGGAGGTTACCCTGCTCATAGGGCTGTACTTGTGCAAAATGACACATGCCCAAACTTACTTACTACAGCACTTTTGTGAAAGCAAAAGAGTGTAGACAACGCAACTATTAGCAGAGACTTGCTAAGTAATTGACAATACATCCATATAATGAAATATTATGCAGCCATAAAAGGGAGAAAACTCTTCATATATTGATAGGAAATAGCTTCTAAGTTCCATTAAGTAAAAACGAAAGGATGCAGAACAAGTGGCTAACACCTGCGTAGCATCTGTGTAAAAGGGGAGAAAATAATGTGTTTATCTTCTTGGCTATTCATTAAACTCCCAGAACGTTACAGCAATATCAAGGAGGCAAACGAGGTGGTGGGAGATATTTTCACTATATGCACTCCTGAGCCTTTTGAATTATGGAGCACACGAATGTGTTGTCTATTAAAAATAAGTAAATAAAATTTCAAACTCTCCCCTTGTAGCATCTCAGTGTTGTTTTTTAAGAAAGCACACATATTGTGCTACGTTATTATTCAGGGGTGGGCAAAAGTAGGTTCGCAGTTGTAATACAAATAAGCAATACAATAATTAATAAATAATGATACAAGAACAAAGTGTTTCATGTACTCACAACTGCAAAGCTACTGTGAAATAACTGGTATGTCACTCTGTAGATTCTCTGAATTCATATGCTCTAATATAACATAACCTTTTAATATTGGAGATGCATTTTGCTTTGCTAATAAGCCTATATATTACATATTGCATTTATCCTACATATATACTCTTTTTAAAGGTCTCTTTATAAAAAAGGATCTGAAATGGAAACAGCAAAATGTTAACGGTGGTTATTTCTGGGTGGTTGGCATATGAGTGGTTTTACGTTTCTTTTTTATCCTTTCTCTGTTTCTCCCCCGAGCGGTTAGGATGGGGACACGCTGCCTCTGATAATCAGGAAAAAAGCACATATGCTACCTCCTCTCGCCGTCCCCGGGGGAAAGCTCAGTCCCGTCAGGGTGCCTGTCAGGGCCCCTGTCTGCATGTCCATCCTCTCCCATCATCCCCCGCTGCCCCCCACAGGAGGGCCTATGACCCTTGAACAGGCCTCCTGCTGGCTGCTCTCCCCTGACCTGCAGAAATGTGACCGGCCTTCAGTGCCCAGCTCAAATGTCCCCTCCCAGATAGAATCGGTGGCTCCCTCCTTTCGCCCAGGTGACGACTGGCTCCTCTGGACTGGATGCCTCCTGTGTGTGGCCCTTGTCTTAGGAATCGCTGAGTTCCCAGGGGTGGCCCAGGCCCTGACTCAGGATGAAGGCTGGGGATGTGTGGCCCAGCGGCCTCCTGCTGCTTCCTCCCCGACCGACCGACCACTTGTTGGAGGTGCTAACGGAGCTGCTGCTGGCAGCAGGCCTCACTTCACCCGGTGTCCCCTTTCTGTGTGTTCGAGCTCCTGGGGTGTGATCTTGGTGTTCTGCCTGCCCTGGCTGCAGGCCTGCTTCCCTCCTGGCAGGCCCTCTGCCTGGCGGCATCTTCAGGCAACTGCATCTTCCAAACCAGTACCTGCCTGGACCAGCCCCAGGGGTCCAGCTTGGGAGGAAAGGGCTCTCCCAGGATGGCTGGTCTGCCGGAGGGAGAGGAGGGGAGAAGGGGTCCTTCCCTCGTGTCTGTTGGAACAAGTGGGGCTGGGAGATGAGGTGACATTTGCCCCAGAGACTTTCACACCCCCCTGCCCCCCAACTCCCCTTCCAGAGTAGAGGGATAGCCTGCTAATGTCCCCAGGGAAAGTAGCCGGAAGGGGAGGAGATGGGGCAGGAGGAGGGGCTAAAGCAGACCCCACCACCCACCTCCCTCCCCTGGGGGACTGAGTCTGTGCCTTCTGGCAGATTCCTGCAGAAGGCAGAGCTCCCCCAGAACCCCACTCCTTCCCAGGGGCTCCCAGCTGCCCACCCTCGTCTCACCAAGCCCTACCCGCAGCTCACGTGGAAGCCATACAGGCAAAGGCAGAGAGGAGCAGATGTCACACTCCTCTCCTGTCCATCTGGGCCCTGGCTTAGGAGGGACTCACAGTCCCCCCGCCCCCGCCCATCCCCTAATCCGGCCGCTGAGGCACTCATCCTTATCCTTATTCTCAAGGAGATTTACCCAGAGGATAAACCCCGGCCGGAACTTGCCCACTGAGCTCCATTGACAGCACCTGGCGGTGAGGGCAGCCAGAGCTCACCTTGGATGTGGTGGGCACTCGGCCCTGGACGGACCCCGGCCGACCTGTGCAGTCCAGACGATAAAAAATCTCCCCACGTTCAAAGTCCTCCCACCAATAAGCAGCATGGCTGTTTCCCGAGCATCTAATATGTGCCAGACAGTTCCGAGTGCTTTCCCTGCGCTAAGGACGTGGACACGGTTATTAGACCTTTGTTTTACACAGAAGGAAATGGAGGCACAGAGAGGTGACAGGTGGTCTGGCATCGCTCACCTAGTGAATGGCCTTGTCAAGATCTGGACCCTCTGGCCTGAGCCTGTGCCCTCACCGTGAGGCTGTCCGGCAGGGGAGAGGCCCTCTCCCAGCCCCACTGCGCCTCTCTGGCACGTTCTGGTAGAGTGCAAGTGTTCCTGGGGAGCACTGGGGACCAGGCCACCTCCTGGGCTCGTGGTAGGGCCTGGGGCTCCTCATGTTTGCAAACCAGGATACTGCTCTTTTGGCTTAAGTCAGAGACCGGAGCGGAGCTGGGCCCCCAGGCTGTGTTCCTCGACCTGTGTTATTTGCTCCAAACCTGACTTACTGAATTAGGATGGGGGAGGGCAGCAGGGCCCGGAAGTCCGCAGTCTGAGCCAGCACCCCAGGCAATTCTGATTTGGAGTGTCACCGGCCTGGGTTCCGATCTCAGATCTGCCACGAAATGGGCTGTGTGGTCTGGAGGCTCAGTTTCTTCATCTGTAAGAAATGAGGCCCCATACCTGCTGGTCTTGCTGTGAGGATTAAGTTAAATCAGGAGAAAACTGATGCCCTGCCCGTGGCGCCCAGGAAGCCCTCTGGGGGCACCCCCGACGCGTGGTACCGGGAGGGAGGCACAATACGTGCCTTCTCGGGGAGGGCATTGGGACATGGAGCATTACACAGCCACGGCAAACAACCAGCTGCTTTAAAATAATTCTGACCTTGCATTTCCTCCGGGGAAAGTGCAAGGAAGCTTTTCAAGACTAGGTCCCTTCCCATCCTCAGGGGGAGCCATCTCAAGTTGGGGTTAGATGTTGTAAACAAAATACTGTTCAATTTGCGCTCAATGCCCCCAACCCAAGCCCTACATCCACCAGCCCTTTCCCACTCCCGCCCCCACTTCCCCTCCACTTTACATTCCCAAACCCTCATGCTGAAGGGCCGGGCCCCCTTGGCAAGTGCAGGTCTGCCAAGGTCCCTGGGACCCTTCGCGTGGTAGCTGCTGCAGCCGTGGGACGCTCCAAGCGCCTCCTGTCCTGGGCTCCCCCAGTCGGGCTGATCCGGGAATGCAGAGCTGTTGAAAAGTGTCAGCCATTCACAACGGGTCAGTTCCCTCCGGAAATGTTCCCCAGCCCGGCTGAGAGCCTGCCAGGCCGCCTGGTGACGCCCAGCTCTCAGCCCACACCGCGGGCAGGGCAGAACAATACTGAGCAGAAAAAACATCCCACCGGTCCATAGGCTCACATCCTCCTGGGACCCCACCCGAGGCTCCCAGAGCTGGGGAGGGGGCGGGGGAGGGGAAGCAGCTGTGGACCAGGGGAAGGGGAGGAGTGGGAGCGCGACCAACTTCCCCAGCTTGGCTGCACTCTGAACCAGCTGGGCGAGTCAGATTAGAAGTCAGATCTGCTTATTCTGGCTCCCCTGCCAGTCCCGGCCTCTGCTCCACAGCCTGTCACTGGAGCAAAGTAAAACCTGAGCTGGCAAACGGCAGTGCAGAGGGCAGCGTGGCAGGCAGGCGGTGTGGTGGGACGCCTGGCTTTGCCACTTAACCGACCAGGACAAGGTGTTCATTCTCCGGGGGCCTCCGCTCCCATGTCCATGGACAGGGTGACTGCACCGGCCGCTCCATCTCACAGGTTGTCTACAGAGCAGCAGAGGCTACTGGGCTCGAAAGTGTCTTAATAATGACAAAGAAATTACTTGGTCACCAACTGGTGTTGCTACTAACAAAGCAAGGGGGGGGGGGCCACCTGGGGGAGATCACATTCAAGAGGCACTCTTCAACCCAGGCAGTTTACAGCCCAAACCCAAGAAAGAGACCTAGTAGATACTGCAGAGCTCAAGTGTAGACAGATGGTTAGAATTTCTAGATTGTCGGGCTTGAGTTTAGGCTGCGGGTGAGGGGTGTAGAGGTCTTACCTAGAACTCAGATTTCCTTACTAAACCCTGTTTTCACTTAGGGCATGTATATGAGGGTGGCCTTTTGGATGATGGAGGTTATGAGGGTCTAAGACAGGGGTGGGCAAACTTTTTGACTCGAGGGCCACAATGGGTTCTTAAACTGGACCAGAGGGCCGGAACAAAAGCATGGATGGAGTGTTTGTGTGAACTAATATAAATTCAAAGTAAACATCATTACATAAAAGGGTACGGTCTTTTTTTTTTTTTAGTTTTATTCATTTCAAACGGGCCGTAGTTTGCCCGGCTGGTCTAAGACCTCCATGAACCCCTTGCATCAGCATTGGTGTAGGCCCACTTGGTGCCAACAGAACCAGCCCATAAAGAGTGCACGCAGTTGACCAAGGAAGGCTTCTTGGAGGAGGAGAGATTGAGGCATGCTTGAAAGAAGAGAAAGAAATGGTTCCTACAAAACACTGAAGTGGGAACAGATAGGGTGACGTCAAACTGGGAGCAGGGAGGACACCCAAAGGTCATCTGCTGCCCCCTTCATTACAGGGACAGCAGCACTGAGTCCCAGCAGGGGCAAAGCACCTGCCCAAGGCCAGTGAGCCTGACTGAGCCAGAGCTGCAGCGGGAAGTCCAGGCCGAGGGAACATGGACAGGTGGAGGGGCCACGGCTTGAGGGAGGAGGCGCCTTCAGGGAAAGGCGGGTCCTTGGTCTAGTGGAGTGGGAGCGTGACCAACTTCCCCAGCTTGGCTGCACTCTGAGTGCAGAGTGTGCAGCGGGTGGCCAGACACTGAGCTGGAGAGAGAGGCGGTCAGGGCTGGGCACAAGGCCATGGGCACCTTGCTAGTGGGGATCGTCCCTTAGAGGTGACAGTGGGACAGTCAATGAGGGGTCTTGAAATCCTTTGCAGCTTGGGGGCCACATTCTTCTGAGTATTCTTGGGGGAGATATGGGCCAGGGAGGTGTAGCTTGGAAATGCCTAGAAATAAGACCATGTGACTGCAAATGGGCACTCACATCTAAAGAGCCTGAGTGTGCCCGGCCGGCGTGGCTCAGTGGTTGAGCATCAACCTATGAACCAGGAGGTCATGGTTCGATTCCTGGTCAGGGCACATGCCGGGTTTCTGGCTCTATCCCCAGGGTGAGGCTCTATCCACGCTAATTCTATGATCACTTCAACGTACAGCAGGGGAAGCTGAGGCATGTGTCCCATAACACTGCCTCCTTGCCTCCTTGCTTGTCCTCACACACACACACACACACACACACACACACACATGCTCCCTTCCGGGCCTTCGCTGGGATTCGCTGTCCTCTGGGTCACATGGCTCCCCATCTTACCCAGCGCCGTCACATCTCCCCTGGCCCTGCTCCATTTGCTTTGTGACATCTGACCCCTCGAAGGGCCATGCCTGCAGGTGGGTGGTGCCTTTCTAAGCTCTGTGAGAGCGACATAGTGGTCTTATTCCTGCCCCGTCCTCGGTGCCCAGCACAGCGCCTGGCACACAGTGGGTGTTCGATGAGAACCTGCTCTGAGAAAGGCCGTTTCCGTGGCAGGGCTGTGCTTCTGGAAGGCGAGGATGAAGTCATGCCTCTCCGTGTCCTGACACCCAGCACAGGGCCCGGCTGTTTCCAATTCCTGGTGCTGATCATTTGCTCTGGAGACGGAGGGGCTCATGGGGTGCTGTGGGTGCCAAGACTGGCAGCAGGGCTCTGGGCAAAGATGGGCCCAAGGGGCTGAGCTGCTTCAAGAAGGAAGGAAGGAGGTCTGACAAGTGCCCGACACTCGGCTGGCCGAGGTCGCTTAGCAGGACAAAGGAAATGGTGGCCTGTTGGGCATCGGCCCTGATCGCAGGGCCCCGACCAGACCGTAGGAACAGGGTGACTGGGAGCCCACGGGAAGGGAGGGGTGGGCAGGGGAGCCACCCCAGGTCCCATCTTTGAGGGAGCTGATGTGGGGCAGGGTCTGGCCTGTGACCTGGTGTCACCACCACCCTTGCAAATAGGACCTTCCGCCAGGCCCTGCAGGGCTCCCACATGCAGGCACAGGAAAGGAACACCCAGTTGGAGCCCTGGGCACTCCTGACCCACCCCAGGAGCAGATGGCAGGAGGCCGGAGGGGCAAATAGCCGCCTAAAGGTGCTTTAGCCCGGACCCCAGCATACCTGGGTAAAATACACAGACGAGCACTAGATATTCAGGGGTACATTGAAGCTTAAAAAGGGGGAAATGAAAATCTCTTCCGCCCATATTCACCACTAATGAAAACCTTTACCTAAACTGTTCCCTGCAAAGTCAAATAGCATGTCCCTCTCCCAGCGGGGAAGCAACCAAGTTGGTTGCCCAGTTTAAAAGAAGGCGACATGTTTAAGGTTTGAAAATAAAACAGCAGAAATTAAGGGTCAGTAAAAACTAAAAGTAAGGCCGAAACCGGTTTGGCTCAGTGGATAGAGCGTCGGCCTGCGGACTGAAAGGTCCCGGGTTTGATTCCGGTCAAGGGCATGTACCTGGGTTGCGGGCACCTCCCCAGTGGGAGATGTGCAGGAGGCAGCTGATCAATGTTTCTCTCTCATCGATGTTTCTGACTCTCTATCTCTCTCCCTTCCTCTCTGTGAAAAATCAATAAAATATAAAAAAACACACACACAAAAAACTAAAAGTAAGGCCAGTGAGCGGGGAGTTTAAAATATAAAATCAGGCAGAGGATGAATCCTTTAATGACGAGGGCATACAAGGGGTGGGGACCGGAGCTGTTTATACTTTTCCTTGAATCCCTGGCTCCATAGCCACACCAGGGTTCAGGGTAAACTCTCCTAAGTCCTCGTCCTCGAGTAGACCCCTCGGGAATTCAGCTCAGCAGGCACTCCAACCCACCCAGTTCAGTGTGTACTTCAAAACATTACAGCCTCTCAGGCCCTTTTAAGTCACAGGCGAGGGACCTGAGAGCAGGACACGGGGGTGCACGCTTCCACGGGAGGCACGCGATGGCCTCTGTGTGAGCTCGGGTCCTCACCACGGTGGTCAGTGCGGCTAGTCCACCCGGCCCGGCGGCCGTACGTGGGCAAGGAGCCCCTCACTCCTAGCCTGAGAGCGGGACTCCCTTCAGCCCTGGCCAGGTGGGGGACGCCTCACGGGCAAGGCCGTCTTTGTAAGCACAACGGATACAGGAAACATCCGTGTGCACTTTTTCTTCTTCTTCCTTTCAGATGGGAAGCGTGTTCTCTACACCACAAAAACACAGCCCATTAGGATGTATCCTCAAGAATTGGGGGATTAAGTTTGACCCACAGACCTTAAAAAGAAAGCGCCTGATTTTTTTTCTGTGCTCAGGTGTGGCCTTAATACCAACTGGCAAATGGGGAGAGTTGGCCCTCAGAGAGAAGCCTCAAGTACAATGCCATCCTACAGTTAGATCTTTTTTGTAGGAAAGATAGGAAATGGTCAGAAGTCCCATATGTCCAAACTTTCTTTACCCGAAGGGACCGGCCAGATTTATATAAAAAATGTGAAGTAAATCCCTGGCTCCTGGCAATAACAACCCAAAGGCCACCGAGGGAGAAGGCGGAGGCCGAGCCCCACCCAGGGCTGAGCCAACCTCAGCTTGCCCCGAGACAGATGAAGGATCTGGCCATCCTGTAGCCCAGATCCCCTTCTCACCCCGGGACATGAGACAAATCACAAGTGACCTAGGAAAGTTCTCAGAAGACCCTGACAGACATATTGAGGCCTTCCAAAACCTCATTCAAGTATTTGCTCTCTCATATAGAGACATCATGCTCATATTAAACCCGACCCTCTCAGCCACTGAAAAGCAAAATATACTAGAAAAAGCAAGAGAATTTGGGGATGACCATTTTCTTACGTGTGCTGGGGGAAGAGAGGACTCTGAGGGAAGAAACAGGGATTTCTGAACAGGACAAGAGGCAGCTCCCCCTGTGGACCCTCAATGGAACCCTGACACTGAGATGGAAAATAAAGCACTACCCGTTTTGTGTTACAGAAGGCCTCCGACGTAGTAAATCAGAGCCTGTCAACTGCTCAATTAACCACCATTAATCAAGGGGCTGATGAAATCCCTCGGCTTTTCTAGAAAGGCTCCAGGAGGCATTGGCCAAGCAAACGAACATTACCCCAGAGTCAGAATCAGGACAACTAACTTCAAAGAACAAATGTATCACTCAGGCTGTCCCAGACGTCAGGAGAAAATTGCAGAAATGGGCTATTAGTCCCGAGAATACTTTACAGAATCTCCTGAAGATCGCCGCCTCTGTGTTCTAGAATAAAGACCAGAATGAGGCAGAAGAACAGGGGAAGCCGGGCCAGAACCCAGGTTCTTTGTGCCAGGCTTTGGCAAGGCAAGGGCCCCCAGTCAGAGCCCGGAGGCAGTCAGTCAGTCCCGATCACCTGCTACAACTGCAACAGGTTGGACTTATGCGCCGGAATTGCCCCAAGGGGCATGTTGGACTCCTGAAGCCCTGTTCGACCTGCCAAGGAAGCCACTGGAAGTCGGACTGACCCTGGAGACTGAGGTCCCTTGGGGCAGGGCTGGCGACCGGCTGGCCCAATAGGACTGATGGGGCTCAGGGTCTCTCAATCCGGCTCCTCAGAGGACCGCCACCTCCACCCAGGAGCCCCGGGTAAGCCTGACGGTGGGGGGGCAAGGAAATTAATTTCCTCCCCGATGCTGGAGCCACCTTCTCTGTACTCCTCCCAAACCTTGGTAAATCCTCAGAGGCTGCAGCCGTTACAGGCATGTCTGGGAAGCCAAGAGAGAGATCTTTTTTCTCAGCCTTTAGGGTGCAGCTGGGGTAAGTGGTTCCTTCCCATGCCTTCCTGATCCTGCAAAAAGCCTCACACTCACATCAGAAACACTGTCCTCTCAACCCTGAGGCTCTAGAACAGCGGTTCTCAACCTGTGGGTCGCGACCCCTTTGGGGGCATCGAACAACCCTTTCACACGGGTCGCCTAAGACCATCGGAAAACACATCTATAATTACATATTGTTTTTGTGGTTAATCACTATGCTTTCATTATGTTCCATTTGTAACAATGAAAATACATCCTACATATCAGATATTTACATGACGATTCATAACAGTAGCAAGATTACAGTTATGAAGTAACAACAAAAATAATTTTATGGTTGGGGGTCACCACAACATGAGGAACTGTATTAAAGGGTCGCGGCATTAGGAAGGTTGAGAACCACTGCTCTAGAAGGACTCAATATTCTAATCGGCCATCTATTTGAGAAGCCCAAGGTTTATTGAAACCTTGTCATCGTCCTTACAATACCCCATCTTAGGGCTACAAGAGCCTAATAAAGGGGGAAGACTAGTTCTTATAACTAGTAAATAAGACAGTGACTCCTATCCAGCCAAGAGTCCCTAACCCTTAGGCTTTACTAGCCCAAATTCCAGAGGACACAGAGTGGTTTACAGTACTAGGTCTCAAGGATGCCTTTTTCTGTATACTCCTGCCTCCTAACTCACAGTTCCTATTCGCCTTTAAAAGATCCCAATAATGAAAACGGTCAGCTAATATGGTCCATTCTGGCCCAGGATTTTCAGGAATGGCCCTCATTTATCTGGGCAGGCCTTTAAACAGCCCAAAAAGGCCCTTTTACAGGCACCGGCTTTAAGTCTCTCAACGGGTCGGTCTCCAGTGAGCCTTGAATGCCAGCCAGCACAGGAGGAGGACACAGCTGCATTGCCCTCAACTAGATCACCAAGATTGCCCTCAACTAGATCACCAAGATTTCTACTCCTGTGAGCCTCTAAAGGACCTGAGACGTCTCTTTCGAAGGGATCCTGGGAAGTCAATGAGTGGCAGATAAGGAACATTCTCTGGTACTTCTAAATAATCAGTATTTTCATCTTTTTAACAATTCTTATTCTGTCTTTTCGTAAGTGTCACCTGAATCCTAGGCTGGTACCTGGAGGAGACCTTCTCTGTCCTTACTGGGACCCAGAAACACCACCAGATATTCCTGCTCATAGCCCCTCTCTGGAACCCTGGTATCGTAAGTTTCTCAAGCCATACTGGCCCCCCAAGTCCCTAACTACTAAGTATGTTATAAGCAGCCCAATTCAGGGTCAAATAATCTCAGAGTAGATGTATATCTCCCACATCTCTTTCAGAGTAAAATGTGTTAAATCTTAGTCTATAGGCCAACTTATGCTACCCCTACCACCAACCAGACCAGAACCACTTCTCAAGCCTCTACAGATTTTTATTCACAGAGAAGCCCTCGATTGAGCAGGGCAAAGTCTGTGCCATGAATAACACTCTTTGCTGCAAGCAGCTTAGCTAAAAGGAAGGCCTCAGAGCCTCTTGCCCCAGAAGTCTGGGCACCAATTAAAGATATAATACCATCCCCATTAGCTGACTCCCTCTCCCAGAGGGAGAGGACCAAGGTCTATGCTGTTTTTCTATTACTCATCTTTAACCATTGCCTGTTTAACCTTTGGTATGTTTCATATCCTCCCATTTAGAAGCCCTAAAGCTACAGCCGATCCTCCGCATGGAACAGCAACTGGAGGCCGCTACATCCATCTTCTGTGGACTCTTAGACCACCCCCTTCCGATGGGACCCCGACTGCCGCCCCAAACTACGACCCCTTGGCCAGCAGGAAGCAGCCAGAAAGATGCGGCATCCCCTGTCCCCAACGGCAGTTGGGGTTTCCCAATCGGAGGGGGGACTGAAAGAGGAATTTTAGGGGAATTATAGGCAGGCTTAGGGAATTTTGAGAATTGGGGTCCATGGAAAAACACGGGGCTACAGACTGGGAGAAGGTACATCTCCATCACACAAGGAAGCCAGGTGCAGTTACATTTCCATAATACAGGGAGCAGCAACAGGTACATCTCCCTAAGATAAGGGAGCTGGAAGTAGCCAAAAAGATCTAATTTACATAATAAAGAAGGAAGAAAGCCAGAAAGAAAAGAACAATGAGGGAGGCGGGCATCCCATGTCCCATGTGGTGTTTGACCTTTGAGCCCAGGAGTTACTATAGTAACCAGTCTAAGGGAATAGGGACCAATCAGGGGATATCAAGGCACCAGGATCTGCAGCCTTGATAAGCCATAGGGAAAAGGAACTCAGTGGGACCCTTTACCCCTCCCCACATGGGAGTCCATTCTGTGGGACTCTTTCCCTCTCCCCACGCGGGAGTCTGTACTTGTTCTTCACTAAATCTCCACCTCTGCTATACTACCCTCTGTCCGTGGATTCATTCTTCGACTCCGGCGGACAAAGAATCAGGGTTCCAGTCCAAAAATTCTGTTTCACCACCTCCCACATGAGCTTCCTCCTCTGGAAAGCATGCCAGCACACTGGAAGGTTCCCGCCAGAGCTGAGCCCACTGGACAGGGGAGGTCGGGGGTGTGGCTCAGGGGCCTCACATTCTCCCAGTGGCCTTGGAAAGAACAAACCTAGAGAGCAGGATGCCGAGAGCTGTGGAAGGTGTGTAAGAGGCTGTAGACAGACCCAAGGTCAGAGGCAACTGGGCAGCAGGAGGAGCCCCGGTGGTGGTGAGCACTGCTGGGCCAGAATCACCGTGAGGTTTGTACCCTGGTGTTTGCTTCCCTGGCCTTGGCCATTCCCCACATCAACCCTCTTGAATCTTCCTCCCTCCCAAGAAGTCAGGGAGCCATCTGGTTGGGGGAGCACAGGCTTGGCTACGGCACCCAGAGCTGCAGAGCCCTCCTCTTGGCTCCCTGGCTGGCCCCACTCTTCAGGCACCGGCCGGGGCCAAGGCTGGACGCAGGCCTCCTCCGCACCCACGGGCACCGACCTGGCCCTCAACACAGCAGCGTTGGGAACACAGCCGGGAGGGTGCAGGGCGTCCTCCTACAGCCCAAGGGGGTGAAGAGAGACACACAAGCCAAACGCTCTCTCCACTTTATATATATACACACACACATACACACACACACCCGCACCCCTGAGACCCAGAAGGCCTCCATCTTTGGCATCAATCTGTCGGACTCAGCTTTTCTGCGCGAGACTGCGGCTCCTTTCTGTACATGAATTAAATATGGCGTCAGTCTCCCTGCTGAGTCCCAGGACGTTCACAGTACCAGTACCGTGGGGGGAGGGGGGGGCCCTGCAGGAGGCAAAGACCCTCCAGGGCTGCCCCTCAGGTGGAGGGCGGGCAGGGCAGGGGCTGGTATGGAAAGGTCGGGCCTGGCCTCCCCTTGGCCTTGGTATTCGAGGTTCAGCCACCTGTGGAGGTGCCCTTGGGGACACAGCAGGCAGGCTCGGAAGGGGTGCTGGGGAGGCCCTTCTCCAGGGGCCCAGGCCCCTCAGACTTCCAGCCCCTGTGCTGGCCCACCCCACCTTCCTCTACCTCGGGCTGGCCATTTACACTCGTCTTCTCATGACCACCCTTTGGGGCGGCTGGTGCCAGGATCAGGCGGAGCAAGGACAGGGCCACAGGGGCTGGGAAGGAGGGCAGGGAGGCTGTGCCAGGCCCAAGGAGCCAAGGCCAGCCTGGCACCAGTGCCAGGGTGACCCTGCCTATCTGGGTGCTGTCCTCAGGACCCTGGCCCCGGGCTGGCTTATCAGCACGCGGGTGCGACAAGCAGGAGCTGCTCTGGGGAAAGGCTGGGCAGGTAGGAGCTCCGGTCAGAGCTCCAAGGGCAGTGCGTGCTCCCACCTTCCAACTTAAGGCAGTCAGTCCCCTTCAGACTAGGGAGACGGCGGGCGGCGGAGGCGCAGGAGTGCCGCTGGCGGTGCCAGGCTGCCGGACTCAGCGGGCATCCAGCAGCATACAGGGCCTCTGGCCAGGAGGGGGGATGGGAGCAGGCGGGGTGATGGAGTGGGGATAGGCCGACTATTTCCCCGGTGGCCCTGGGGGCCCCTGCCCCTCAGGTGCTTTGGCACACAAACTGGCACCCAGGATTCCAGGGTCCTGGGAAAGGTGCCATGTCGCTTCCTGCTCTCAGAGGGGAGAAGGGAATGAGGGCCCATGAGGGGATCCACCAAACTGGTGAGACAGGCAGGCCCCGGGGGAGGCATGTCCGGGGCACCGTGCTCAGCCTGGCAGCTGGGTCCTCCTGGCCCCGTGGGCCCCACGCTGGTGCCCGAGGGCTTTGGGATGGAAAAGTATCCGAGGTCCTTCCTTGCCCCTCACCCCCTCCCAGGGCAGGTGATGGAGGGGTTGGTGTCCAGGCTGAGGCCACCAGGGAGATGTGAGGAGCAGGTCAGGACCCAGCGTGGCCAACAGGGCTGCCAGAGGTCTTCTGGGCCGGCCTCGCCCTCGATCCTCCGTCCTCCGTCCTCCGAGGGCCGCAGAAGCCACCCTGCCTGCAGCTGCTCAGTGTGCCCTCTCTCCCTCCGGCCGCAGTGGGGTGGGCGCAGCTCAGAAGATGCTTTGTCGCCGGCTCTTCCCTCGTCCTGGAGAACAGAGGGGACTGCAGTGAGGCAGCTGGGGCCGGAGGGAAGGGCGTGCTCCAGAACGAGGGGTAGGGCGAGCAAGGGCACGCACTTGGTAGCCGGTCAGTCCTGGGTTCAAATCCTGTCTCCGCTACTTAGGAGCTGCATGCAATTGAGACTTAACCTCTTCACAGCCTCCGTTGCATTGACTGGAGAGCAGGAATAGTACCAACCTCAGGTGTTTTAAGGACTAAATGAGTTAATGCATGGAAAGTGCCTATCACTTCCAAGGCCAACAGCTGTTTCCGAGACCAAGTACAGCTCTCCAGGGTGCAGGCTAGTTGGAGAGCTCAGAGCGTGCAGAGAACGCACAGAGAGCGCGTGCCTTCAGGGCTGTGAGAGGCAGCCAGTTCTGTCGGGGTGGGGGTGCGGGTGGGGGAGGAGGCGGGAGACACTAGAGGAGGAAGCCTGGGCTGGAGATAGGGAAACCAGCCCTTCCCTGCTCCCCACAGGCCCCCGGAAGAGAAGCCAACGTCCAGGAGGCCATGCTGATTTCCCATCACAAGAGGGGCTGCTGGGCCCCATCTCTGTTCCCCGAGGGGGGGGAGCAGCCTGTCCTGTCTCCTCTACTAAGCGGGGTGGGGGAGGGGGGGACGGCGCACAGGCCCTACCTGGCTGCTGGAAGGCCAGTCCCCGGCCGCCTGGGTCCTTCTGGAGCTGGATCTCCTTCAGGGAGAAGATGGAGGCAGCTGGAGGGGAGGACAGGGAGAGAGCTGGGCGGAGCTGGCCCTGCACCCAGAGTGCATGGAGGTGGGAGCGCCCCCTGGCTGGGGAACCCCTTCAGTTAGGACTGTGCCTTTCAGGCAGAGTCTCAGACCCACAGTTTGGCCGTTTGAGAACCGAAGGAGGGGAAGCCCTGGCCCAAGGCTGTGCAGCTGGACCGAGGGCCTCTGGCCTTTTTGTTACAGCTCTTCTGCCCACACCTGCTGCCCCCTTTCCGGGTTCTGGGGTGCCCCTCCCCCCCCCCACCACCCCGCCACTCACTGTCTTGGAGCTGGTGCACACGCTCCCCCAGAGACCGGAAGTAGGGGTGGTTCAGGGCTGCCTCTGCTGATATGCGGCTCTTCGATTCATACTGAAAGCACAGGGGTGGGTTGGGTCCCAGCTGGCGGGCTGCAGGGACCCCTTTGGGAAGCGGTCCCCCTAAGCTAAGCTAGATGCCCATGTGGGAGGGGCCCGCGTCCAAACTGAGAGGCCCTGGGGTCCACTGCCAGTTCCCAGCTCCTGCCCAACCCCAGGCAGCCTCAGCCCAGGTCCCACCAGCAGGAAAACGAGACACGAGACTTCAGGAGTGTGACCTCCTCTGGGGATGGAAATGCAGCCGCTAAAGCAACCGCGATCACAACGTTAATAGTAACAGCAACATGTCACACCAACAAGTACCCTCTTCTGTGTGCTTTAAGGATTAAAGACATGCCCCAGAGTAAGTGTGTTCCATAAACTCGATTTGGCCTCAGGGCCGTCTTATAAAACATGGATGATCGATTGCACTTTGCGTGGAGGAGACTGAAGCACAGAGAAGGTCCGCAGCTTGCCCAAGTCACACAGCCACTCAGTGAGTTTGCATTGGGTTTTGGTTCTGAGTGCGCCCACTCCAAGTCAGCGGGGAAAACATGCTTCTCTTGGGCCTGGGTGGGGGGATGGGGGTGGACAGTGGCCGGAAAGGGACAGTCCTGACGTATGAGCGGGTGAGCACAGAGGTGGGTGCCGGGCCGGGGTGGGGTCGTGGGCTTCAGCTGCCTTTGGCTGCCCGTTCCTGGCCCAGCGGCGGGCACACTCACCAGGAGAAGGCTGGTCAGGAGGTTGATGCCTTCGGAGTCCAACCTGCAGGAGGAAGGAGCTGGCACAGGCCTGGCCTGGGCGGGGTGGGAGGGAGGGTGTGTGCACCTCCGGGGGCAGCCAGGACCACAGGCAGGAGAGGAGGCTGGGGAGGCAGGCTACCTGGGAACGTGGCTGATGAGCGGCTGGGGGAGGTACCGGGGGAAGTTGTAGGCACGGAACTCAGACTGGCCCGTCACTCCGGGCCACGTCTCTTCTGTTGGGGTCCCTGGGGAGACAAAAAAGGGGTGGGGGGGCCTGGTGAGGGGCCAGGGACAAGGGCGACCTGGAGGGATGCAATGTCAGGGAGGAGACAGAAAATGGCCAAGGCCCCTGGGTCCTCGCCCTGCTGTGAGCAGGCGCAGCGGCTCGTCCCAGCCCCTTTATGCGCTTGGGCGGGACA
Organism: Myotis lucifugus; assembly: GCF_000147115.1. NCBI lineage: Eukaryota > Metazoa > Chordata > Mammalia > Chiroptera > Vespertilionidae > Myotis > Myotis lucifugus. The sequence continues at coordinate 1,005,582 of NW_005871193.1, read as the reverse complement.
GAGTTCTGTCGCCCCCTGGTGGTCACATTGGGGGAGCGCAGGAGACTGACCGAGGAGTCGAAAGATGAGGTGCAGCTCCTCCTTCACCGTGGAGCCGGGGAAGAGGGGCCTGCCCGTGGCCATCTCGTAGTGAATGCAGCCCACGCCCCTGCGGGGAGCAACGGGCAGCGCGCGTCAGGGACCGCTGCTCCCCCACGATTCCCTGCCCCGGGGGGCTCAGGACGTCCTGGCGCTGGGTGGGGGGCCCAGCCTCCACTACAGCCTCTATGGGGGCGCCTCTATGGGGGCGCCTCTATGGGGGCGCCTCTATGGGGGCGCCTGCGGGCTCTAGGACGCGCTGCCAGCTCCCCTTTCACTCTGTGGGGTTTGTGTCTGCACAGCCAGCACCCCCGTGGCAGTTCCTTAAGCTGTGTTGTCTCAAAACCCTGTCGACTCTGTGTCCCACGAGGGGACAAGTCATACATCCGCTCTCTGCAGACCCCAGGCCACTCATCAGAAACCTGGGTTTTAGTTTTGGTTTTTGAATTCATACGATAACAAATAATATCCATGCAAATTTTTTAAATAATATATTCTTTCCAAAACGTCCAGTCGATCTGCTTAGGCAGATCATCATCTTCACTGTGGGGCCTCCGGTGAGCCCGGGGACCCCGGGGAAATACTTCAGAAGCACAGCTCAGAGGGGTCTACTTAGAGACAGGGAACCCCCAGTGTGGTTCAGACTTCGCCGGGTAGCATCCAGGTCACCAGGATGCCACGTGGGGCAGCCAAAGGGAGTCTGGAGGGTGGAAGGTCCTCCCCCCGCCTCCCCAGGTCCCGGGACGCTCACTCACCACATGTCAATGGGGGTGGAGTACTCCGTGGACCCCAGCAGCACGTCCGGGGGCCTGTACCACAGGGTCACCACCTCGTTGGAGTAGGTCTTCGTGGGCACTGACTTGGCCCGGGCCAGTCCTAGGGACAGACATGTCACTGAGCCGCAGCCTGCCCTCCCCCAGGGCGCCCGCATCCTAAGGAGACTGGCAGACTCCCGGCGGCCCTGGGGCTGTGTCCTCACCGAAGTCCGCCAGCTTCAGCTCCCCCCGCTCATTGATGAGCAGGTTCTGGGGTTTCAGGTCCCGGTGCAGGATCTTGCGGCGGTGGCAGTAGGCGAGGCCCCGGAGCAGCTGGAACATGAA
>NW_005871193.1:993491-1002933 GCF_000147115.1 Myotis lucifugus | reverse complement strand
CCCCTCTTCCTGCAATGACCCGCACCCCCAGACTCCTCCCAGGAGCCCTCAGGAGTTCAGGCCCCGGGGGTGCTGTACCCTCTCGGATGGCAGTGCAGGGCGCCCCCTCCTCGTGCTCCAGCCGGATCTCCTTCAAGGCCACCAGGTTCTCCGTCAGCTTGCTGCGCCCTTTGAAGACCGTGGCGTAGGTGCCCTGGGAAGAAGAACCCCATGGCCCCAGCAACACTCGGGTGCTGCTCTCCTCTGCCCAGGGCCCCCCTCTTGTGCCCCTGCTGGGGCTGTGACTCCCTGCTTCTCCCTTCATCTCTCTGGGAAGCATCCCTAACTCCTCCCGCTCAGAGTGAACTGGCTACATGCCAGGCACCCGAGTGCTGTCCACAAGCTTATCATAGTGACCGCTTCAACCCTCAACAGCCCTGTAAGGGGGACCAGTTAGGGTCCCCATTTGACGAGGAAGAACCGGAGGCACGGAGGGGTCGCAGAACGAGCTCAAGGCCCCAGAGCTAGTACATGGTCAAGTTCGGATTCGAACTCAGACAAGAAATACACTGGATCCTGCCCAGGGCCCATGGGCCACTCCATCCTCACACCCTCCTCCAGCACCTGGACCCCCCTCAGCACCTGCCAAAGGCTGAGCCCAGCTGCCCAGCCAAGATCGTGTGCCCCTGTGGGCAGGTGCAGCGAGGGGGCAGGTCAGGGAGGGCCGGGGAAGGCCCTGTCACTCCTAACCATCCTGCTGGCTGCCCTGAGAAGACCAAACCCAGTCTCTTACCTCCCCCAGTTTGTCCAGTTTCACATATGTTTCCAGTTTCCCAAAGCCGATATCTGACTGAGAGAAGAGACGTAGGGTCCTGTGAGCTTGAAGGCCCCAGCAGCCCCGAGACCACAAATCCCCCACTCCACCTCCCCAGGAGGAAAGGTAGGGAGACCCCCATCGGGAAGAGAGAACAACGGAGGCCACAAATCCTCCCTCCTCTCCTCTCCCCTCCATCCCTGTGCTAAAGGAGGAAGGCTTTGGAAGAGCGGGTTCCTTCCTCCCAGCGGTGGGGGGTGTGGAGCCCCGGGCTGCAGACCTAGGACTGCCTCAGCACACGTCACCTGTCTATCTCTGTCTTGTTCGGACTACTAGCTCCGGGAACTCTGTCTTTTCGACTCCTGCACCTCGAATGCCCAGTTCAGAACCCACCACCCCAGTAGCCTCTCTCATCAGCACCCTTCCTCTAGCTCAGTGATCCCCAACCCTTAACAATACAGATTCCTGGGCCCTACCACCCAGAGTCTGATTCTGTGGGTATCTAGCGTGGGAACCAGAGTCTGTGTGTTTAGGAAGATGCTCCCAAGGAAATAGGATGGCAGCCAGGACTGGAGAGCACGTACCAGCTGGTCTATTGATTTCACTCTAGCGGAGACCCTGGGGCCCAGAGGAGGCTCAGCCCCAGCCCTGGTGGGACCCAGCCATAGAGTGAATGTTGACCAAGGATGTAGGGCTATATCTGCTCTGACCAGCAGGTGGCGCCAGAGGCTCGGGACCATCCCTAGAAACTGCTGCGGCCTCAGCCCAAAGAGGCCAAACCACGTGCGTGTCCACGTTTGGGAGAGGGTGTCCCACCCTGGTTATCTCGGCCGCTCTGGGGACTCACCAGGGATGCTCGGCGGGACATGCGGCTGAGCGGTTTGGGCAGCTCCGGGCTCTCCAGCTGCAGCTTCTGCAGGAATTCCTGGGGCAGGCGGATGTCCGCGGGCAGGGAGAGCCTCTTACTGATGTCCTGCAGTGGCCAGGACGAGACGTGGGCAGTGTTGGCTCCGGGGCAGCCGGTGCTGTGAGCATCCCGCCTCTCACCCTGGGCCCGGCGTTCCCTGTCGAGCAACTCCGCGGGGCCAAGCCACAGGCTGCGGCCCAGGCTCCCAGCTGCCTCAACCATGTGCTCGGAGACCTCCGTGAACACCCGGCCTGTTGCTAACGTGAGCTCTGGAGGCCCCTGCCCCTCTCTGGCCAGTGTCCCCACCTGTGCACTGAGGCTCCTCGGACACTATGATTCTGGACGCATACTTTTCATGCACTTGGGCACCTGGGTCATAAGAACAATAGTCCAGTTGTCTGGCCCTTGCTATGTACCAGGAATGTTCCAGGCACGTGGCACAAGGCAGCTCATCTAATCGTCACGGTGACCATTCTAACACAAGGTGACTGCAGTGTGCAGAGGTTGTGAAAGGTGCTCAAGGTCACCGCGCTAATCAATGGCAGAGCTGGAATCTGAACCCATGAAGTCTGGCCCCAAGGCCACCTCCCTCCCGGGCACACGTGAGTGGATGCGTCCTGCCAGGCCCACGGGACGGCCCGGAGCCCCTACCTCCATGGAGAAGCGGCGCTGGCTCTGCCGCCGGAACCGCATGCCCGGGGACGGCGGCCTGGGCTCCTCCCCACCGTCGGTGGGGGAGAAGGTGCTGGACTCTGGCTGGGCGTCTCTGCCAAGAGGACCAAGCTGCAGATCTGAGAGCGAGAGGCATCAGCTCCCTCCCTGCCTCTCTGCCCGGAGGGAAGTCCCTGTCCTCCCTCTGTCCTCCCCCAAGGCCAGCAGTGACGGTGTGGGGTGTGGTCAGCGTGGTCGAGGGCAAGGCGGGGCTTGGGGGGGAGTGCCCTCACCCTCACTGTCCCGGTTGTGGAGCTGGTTGAACTGCTCTGCGAACTCAGTCAGGGACTCCTCGATGGTCTCGGTGCGGGGCACGGACAGGGAGAAGCGGCGCTTAAAGTTCTTCATCTTATTCATGATCGGCCCGGACCAGGCAGCAGGTCCTGAGGCGGAAGCGAGGATAGCCAGCCATGAGAACACGGCAACAGGGAGTGGCGGGTCTTGGCCTTTCCATCAAGCTCTGTGGCTCTGCCCTGGGAGCCAGGGTTGAGTCTTCACAGGTTCCAGCTCCCAACCCTCTCCCTCCCTGTGAATCCACCAGGATTCCCTGCTCCTGGGAAATGCTCACAATAAGGATCAATCAGAACCATATGGCATTGCTCATAATAGCAGCATGGCATGCCAAGGGGGTTCTGGAAGGAAGGCTGAGTGGAGGGAGGGCACCAGAACCCGATGGCCCTCGGGCCAGCAGCTCTTTACCAACTTGTGTGTGAGCTTGGACATAGCAGCCGGTAAGCCTCGCTGATGGATGCCTATAAGCTAAGTATCAGCCCGGCTTACACCCTCGCAACAGAGTCTGGTCCAAACCCCATTCATCCTCATACCAACCCCTGGAGGTTCCTCGCTGGCTCGTCCTGGGTCCCCAGGAGACAGAATGGAGGGGAAAGTGAGGGAGGAGGTGTGTGCATCTGAGCTGGCCCAGCCCATCTCGCCAGCTGAGATGTGGGTGTTCAGGCGCAGCTGAAGGTCTCAGGGGAAACACAGAGGGTCCCCTGAGGAGCCCCAAGCGGGAAGGGTGTCCACTGCAGAGAACAGTGGGGGAGGGGCGGGCCGCTCTGCTGGCTCTTGGGGGGCCCTTGCCCAGCCAGAGGGGTTCTCCCTGCAGCTCCTCAGCCCCCTTGCCCTCGGAGTGAGGAGACGTGCACTGCTTCCTCCCACAGACCCTTCCTTCTGTGTCCTGCCCTGAAAACCCAGAGCGGGGCTGTCCCTCCTCCCCGCCGCGGTTTCATAAGCTCCCACTGTGGCCGCCCCCTCACCCTGCTCTGCCCACACTCCCTCGGCTGCAGTGGGGCCGGGACCCAGGAGTCTCGAAAGGGCCCCCACCCACATCTGCCAGGAAGGCATGGGGGCCAGTCCTGTGATGGGAGGGGCCACCCTCCCCCTCCCCCAGCTTTACCCACGCACCAGACACAGCCCATCCCCGGAGGATGCTCTCAGCCCTGTCACTGGCTACTACCCGGTTGCCAAGGCAACCAGGCCCCTCCTGAATCCTCCTGGTTTAAGGGATTATGGGTCAGTAACATGTTTGCTTTGCCTAATGATCACATCCTTCTGTCCTCAGCCAGAAAGAACCCTGAAAAGGGTCCCTTCCCTGGGCCTGAATGTTCCTGGCTGTCCCCAAATGCACTCAAGTTTGGTCCCCAAACTCCCCGGAGCCCCGACACTGGGCATGGCCAAGCTTCCTTCCTCGGGCTTGTGCCTCTCAGAACCCAGGCCTTGGGTCTGCACTGCCAGCTAAGCCTCCCTCGGCCAGTGGGCCCTGAAGTCTCGCTCAGTTCAGCTCAACAAACGAGGACTGAGTACCTACTGCGTGCCAGGCATTGTGCCAGAGGGGCACATGGGCCCAGTGACACGGGGCCTACACATACCCCACCTGTGGCCCACAGTGCCCAGCATGACAGGAGTACGGAGATGACTCCATTATAAGGTCAGTGGTTTACAAGCTGGCAGAGCATCAGCATCACCAGGAAGCTTTGTAAAAAATTCATATTCTTGCCCGGCCAGCGTAGCTCAGTGGTTGAGCATCGACCTATGAACCAGGAGGTCCCGGTTCGATTCCTGGTCAGGGCACATGCTCGGGTTGCAGGCTCGATCCCTAGGGTGAGGCATGCAGGAGGCAGGTGATCAACGATTCTCTCTCATCATTAATGTTTCTATTTCTCTCTACCTCTCCCTTCCCCTCTAAAAGCAATAAATATATATATGTTTTTTAAAAATTCAGATTCCTGGGTCTCACCCTCAGATTCTGGAACTGAGGCTCTGAGGATGGCACCTGGGAAAATGCATCTTAAAAGCATCCCCAGGGATCTGACATGAGCCTCGGTGGAAGCACCTGAGGCCCAGGAAAGGGAGGGTGATGTGTCCAGGTTCCCACTGCCCGCCTGGCTGCGATGGGGACCCTGAGAGCCAGCTGGGGAGGAGCCGAGGGTGGAGAGCACATTGAGTGGAGCAGGAGGACCCCGAGAAGGGGAGGAAATGTCTGCCAGGCACAGACTGACGCCCCAGACTCAATCATGGTTACCCGGGGGGTAGGGGGAGCCAGGCACTTGGCTCCCTGAGGTTTGAGCTCTGCCAAGAGAGCCAGCCACGCCCCCTTCTGAAAACAGGGGACCCCCATAAAGCCGTCCTGCCGCCTGGGATTTCTGGCAGGGAGCGATGGGTTTGTGCTCAGGAATCCGCCAGGAGCCACCATGAATCTCACATCCTTGCTCTCACTGTGTAGGAGGGCAGGGGGCTCATTAAAAGCCTCTGGGAGAGAGGCCCCCAACTTCTACACGATAAAGGAGCCCAGCCCTGAATGGTACCTACTCTCCTCCTGTTCCCTCAGAAGCAAGGAGCCACCCGCTTGGGTTGGGGGATGGGGGGAGACGGGGAGCCAAGGGGGGGGGACTGGGGACAGCTGACTCAAGCAGGAATGTGGGGCCAAGCGAGGCAGAGAGATGGGGACCAGCTGTCCTCCACTGGCCTGAGGAGAGCCCAAGGGGAAGTGGCTGTCACTGCGGCGGGAGCGATGGAGGTCAGATGTAGGGATGGACTTCCGGATGGAGACGGGGAGCAGGTGGCAGGGGTGGTGACCACGGCAGAGAGTGGCTGCCTCTCTCTGCTGGGGACAATCGGGGCATTGAACCCAGCAGGGTCTTGGGTGTGACAGGGCAGCCTGGGCAGTGAATGGTCTGTTGTTTCCTAGCTCAAGACACAAGATGCCTCTGTCACTTTTCCCTTGGGAGAGTCAGCTCCTCAGATTTGGGGGTCGCGGGGGAAGGGAGACAGGAAAATGGCCTGTCACCTTGTGGCGTCTGCCCCCACCCCCATATGGGGACAGAAGGGCTCAGTGTGACCCAGCCTGAGGCCAGCCCAGGGCTGGGCACAGTGTGGCCTTTGTCCCCAGGCCCAGGGAGCCATCTGGGGCTGTCCCCGTGCGACTGGTGCCAGGGGAAGAGGGAGACGGGCGTCCAGGGATGCTGGCCTGGGTGGGGTGGGGGATGGTGAAGGAGCACAGCCCTCTCCGGAGTGGGGAGCTGCAGGCTTGGGCAGGCAGAGCGCCCAGCAGGCCTTCCTTCCTGTGCCCCATGCCCAGGTAAGTCTGAAAAGTTCCCAGCCTACCTCTTGCCACTTCCTCCTGGGCACACACCAGCCAGCCCAGAACGTCCAGCTGGTGCAGGAGGAGTGGATGGCACAGGAGGAAGGAGGAGCCGGGCCAGGAGGAAACAGACACTTGCCCAGAGGCCACTGCGCACCCAGGAGAAAAGGCTGGAGTCCTGGGACCGTCGCACAAGGCACTGTCCCAACCCCTCGCTGGCCACAGGGGCAGCCAGGCTCACAGAGGGGAACTGACTTGCTCAGAGTCTCCCGGTGTCACTGTGTTAGGAGGAGAAAGGAACCGTGTGGTCTCCTAACTGGAATGCTCCCCACGGCCCCTCCCTGTGCCCGAGGCTGTGGGTGCTCTTTCCTCCTCCAGCCCAGCCCAGGTTTAAAATCTGGTGCTCCCACCAGCAGGCTGTAGGATGGCGATGACGTTATGTAATTCTTCGCTTTGGCTCTGGTCATTCATTTGATAATTATTTACTGAACAACTACTACATGCCAGGAACGGTTGTTGACCCCAGGAATCTTGTGAACAAAACAGACATTCCTTCCCACCTTCATTACGGTTCTAATCAAGGCAGGGAAGGTCGGCGCAGACAGTAAAATAAACAGAGTACACAGAACGTTAGGTGGTGACAAGTGCAATGGAGGAAATACAGCCGAAGGTGTGAGAGGTGGGGGCGTGGCGACTGTAAGTAGGATGGGTAGGAAGGCCTCCCTGAGAAGGTGGCATCTTCTTGGGAAAATGCCAAGTAGGCCAGGGAAGGAGGCAGGTCATGTGGAATCTGGGGAAGCAGGTGAGCCAGGGAGCAGCAGGAGCAAAGGTCCTGAGGCAGAAGTGGGGACCTGGAGGGGTGGCTGTGGCTGGAGAGGAGGCCAGAGGGGAGCACCGAGCAGAGCAGATCATGTTGGGGCCCCTCAGGACTTGGGAGGGTTCAAGTGGATGAGAGATGTGATCCCACTTAGATTTTATTTTATTTTTTACAATGATATATTGCTTTTTAAAGTATATATATTCTTATTGATTTTAGAGAAGAAGGGAGAGGGAGAAAGAGAGAAACATCAATGATGAGAATCATCGACTGGCTACCTCCTGCACGCCCCCCACTGGGGATCGAGCCCACAATCTGGGCATGAGCCCTGACCAGGAATCGAACCATGACCTCCTGGTTTATAGGTCGATGCTCAACCACTGAAGCCCACCAGCCGAGCCACTTAGATTTTAAACAGCTCCCTCTGGCTGTGGTGTTGAGAACAGACTGTGGGCAGGAGGCTATCAGAGGTCCAGAGAGAGATGGCGGAGCCTGGGTCAGTGTGGGAGCAGTGGGCGTGGGGAGAAGAGGTGGGATTCTGGAGGCATCTGCAAGCCAAAGGGACTCGCAGGACTGCACATGGGCTGTGAGGAAGAGGCCAAGCAGGACTCTGAGGCTTCGGGCCAGAGCAACCGGAAGGATGGAAATGAGGCATGCTGGGAGTAGGGGATGCATCGCTTGGGGAGGAGTGGGATTTGGGCAAGTGTCTGATGTCCAGAGGACGTCTGCATGGAGATGCCGCCTGAGCTGACATGACACGGCACCAGCCTCAGGGAGACACCCAGCAAATGCCAGCTCTCCTCCACTTTCCTGCTCAGACGTGAAGATGTGCCAGCAAAGGGGCCCCATCTAAAGCTCATCAGACACCCCTCACAGATGCCCTCATAGCCCATAGGTGCTCTGAGCTGGGGGGGGTGTCAGCTTCCCTTCTTAACCTCCAGGGAGCAGGCTGGAGGTCCCCCAGCAGACCCCTATGAGGGGCCCCTTTGCCTTCCTCCTGAATAAAGCCCCACTCCCAGCCTGCACCCAAGGTCCTTCAAGATCTGGGCCCCCTTCCTCTCCAGCTTTGCTCTCCCCCCTCCCCTCCCTACCACCCTAGCTCTGCTGCAGGCCACACCCCTGCATGCAGTTCAGGTCTCAGGTCTTCAGAAGCTTCGCTGAGCCTCCAGGACCACTGGGTGCCCCTCCATCAAAGCGCAGGACCCGCGGGCCCGCTCTGGTCCCCGCCTCCTGCTGCGGACACACAGCAGGCACAGCTGTCTGTTTCTCAGCCCAAGGAGTGCGTACTCTGTTCCGGGTGCACGTCGGACACTTCCCCAGTTCCTTTTTGTTTTGTTTTGTTTGGGATCTCAGTCTCTGTGGGCCCAGGGGCAGGGGCTGGAGGATATCACTTCCAACTGCCCACGTTCTGAAGCCCAGAGGGTCTGACCCTTAGTCCCAAGGCTGACCACCTCCTGCTGACACCCTCTGCTGCCCGCTCCCTGCAGGTTTCAAAAGAACCAGAGGCCACAGCTGACCAAGTGCGCAGACGTCAGGAGCTGAGACTTCAGACATGGTGAGAACAGTGAGAACGGTGCTTGCCGGGAGCCGCAGATAGCATCTCGTCCTTCACCCTCTAACCGACCCTGCCCTGCCCGGCACAGCTTGAGGTTTTAGTTTCTTCGCCTGGGAGGAACCTCAGGGGAAGCCAGTCATCCCGTGGCTGCCTGTAGCCGGGAGGCAAGGGCAGAAGCCAGCCCTGAGCCCTCATCACTGACCTCGCCCCGCCCAGCTCCGACCTGCACGAGAGGCGGCCAACCTGGGCCTCTGGGTGGCAAGAATCTAGGAAGACTGCACGGCCTGCATCACCCTGCCAACGCACACAGCGACAGGACTCGGAGAGGATCCCCACAGCCTCTGCTTGGAATGTAGGAAGCAGGGGGGAGGGGAAAAGGCCTTGAGAGAGAGAGGAGAGAGAGAGAGAGAGAGAGAGCGCTGTGCTAACCTACAGGAAGGACGCCAGGTGGGGAGGCCGAGTGTCTGGGGCTCAGCCCCTGCAGCCCCTACCTGATGGAACGCCCCGCAGTGACCGCCCCATGCCGCCCAGGCCTGCTCTCCAAAAGTCAAAAGTCTGCAGTTTGGAGTCCTGGGAGAAATCCCAGCTCCCCCACCCGCCCCCAGCACTGCCATCTGGGCAGACACCCGAGTCTCAGTTTCCTTGTCTGCTCAATGGGGATAATACCTAACCTCCCACCCACCTACCAGGCTGCGAGACTTCCCTTCCTCAGCGGCTTTCTGATGCTGTCACTCCCCTTCAATATAACACTGCCCTGCGGGGGGGGGGGGGGGGGAGGGCAAAATTTAGGGCCAGCAGAACAGGGCTCTGGGGCTGTAGCCCCTGCCTCCCTGTCTCAGCTCTCACCCCTCCGGGGAAAGGGCTTGGGGGTCATTTGCAGAGGAAAACGGGGTTTGCCCCCGGAGCTCTGCACGTGCGTTCACTTTGCCCGGGAAGCCCCTCCTCATTTCCCCTTTGTGACCCCACCTCCAAGCTCAGGTCCAGTGTTCTTTCCCTGAGAAGGTGCACAGGAGACAGCCTCCTTCCTCCGGGTGGAATGGGAAGCTTCCTCGCTTCCTCTGGGGTTGCGCGACAGTAGA
>NW_005871193.1:981145-992926 GCF_000147115.1 Myotis lucifugus | reverse complement strand
CTAGATGGGCCAGGGCCTCGGGAAAAGCCAGCGAAGTGCTCAGGTCGTCAGGGCTCCATCTAGGAGCAACCTCCCCCTAGACACCTGCTACGCTGCCCCTGTTTCCTCCAGCCTGAAACCCCGCCGGCCCCAGCCAGGCTGCCCTTCCTCCGTGCCCCCACGGCATTTGGACACCCCCAAGCAGAGCCCTTGGCAACCTGTCCTGTTCACTTGTCTATTTCCCTCATTTACCTGTGAGCTTGTTAAGGGCAAGGACTGGGTCCAGCTCATCATTAGACCCCATGCCTGACACAGGGCACCAAGCCGACCCTCCCCTGACCAGTGAGATGAAAGCTGGGAATTCCTCGTTCCAGGAGCCGTTTGGAAGCAAGATGACCGACAGGAGACCATCAGTTCCCAGCTGGACTCAAAGCCTCAGCCGTAACCTAACCCTCCTCCGACCAGCTCTTGGCCTCGATGGCAGTGGGGAGCTGGTGGGCTGGGGCCGAGGGGGCAGCTTCCTGCCTGGCAGCAGCTTCCTAAGGCAGGTCTGCAGAGGTCTCCTGGCTGACAGGTGCCGCCCCACAGTGAGGGATGGACTAAGGCTGGGAAAAGTCCGAAGAGAGATTCCAACCAAACATACGTCAAGCTGAGGCCTCCGGGGCTTATGGGGAGGGAAGGTGTCGGGCCTTCCTCATAGGCTCCCATTCCTCAGGGGCAGATTTCCAGAGACTCCTGGGTCAGGCACACAACCCAAGCTCAGACTTTGACCTTGACCCCTACATATGACCCCTCTGACTCCCTGACTCCCCCGCTTCTGGCCCCTCTCTGTGGCCCCACAGCAGCCCTGCTGACACTCACTCTCTTTGGCTCCCTGAGGCTCAAGAAATGGAGGCACGGAGACCATCTTCTGGTACTTTCTTTGTGACCTGTTGTGGAGACCCGGCTGCCGCTGGCCTGCAATCTTTGGGGAGGCTTTGGATTTGCAAGTGATAAGATGGGACCAGGCGCCCTTCTGTCAGCTGTGGTCCTCGCCATGCAGAACCTCCCAGACCAGAGGCTGAAGCAAGACCTCCATCCCCACCTCCTCCTGCTTCCAGGCAAGGCCCGCCTCGCCTTCTAGGCAGAGGAGAGAGCCCCTTGCCCACTGTTAAAGATCCTCAAAGAAGGCCCCTCACCTACTGCCCATGCTTTCAAAGGTCCCGAGTCCAGAGACTTCTCTAAGGCCACCCTTCAATCCCGAAGGGGGGCGCTCCGTCGGTTTCCTCTCCGGCTGCCTAAGCACAGACGCTGTGCTCACCATCTTCTACAGATCAGTAGGAGGAGGGGAAAAAAGAGCACCAAGTCCACCCACTCTCTGGCCTTCCCTCATCCCGACATGAGAACCTGTCACGGGAGCCTGGTGAACAGCTCTCTGATTTCTCGCCATGCCCAACTTTAGCAACGGAACGGCGGGGGCCTCCCAGGGCTGGTGTCCCTGGGGACCCCTCGGTCTCAGGAGCAGGGAGGGCCGGAGGGAAGGGCTTCCCAGCATTTCTAGACCGTGTTCCTATTTATACTCCACTCTCAGCCCCCACCCCACCCCCAGGCTGGCCCACACTACCCTATGCCCGCATTCCAACAGCACCCGGGTCAACGTTCTCCAAACCACCTCCTCGCACTCTCATTGGTCTCCCAACCACCAGGCTGGGCCCCGGCCACAGCTTCAGCCTGGACCCCCCCTACCTCCCATCCACTCCTCCCTGTCTCCAAGGCACCTCTGGAAGCTGCTGTACAGCGCTGTTCGCCTGTCCTCTAATTGCCCCATCCGTGGCACCTGCCTCCCCCTCCCCCGCCCCTCCCCCCCAGAGCGCAGGCTTCTTGAAGGGAGGGGCTCGTCTCTCTGTCACTTTCTACTTTCACAAGTAGCTGCTGGGCACCAGGCATTGCCCTGGGCTCTACACCTAGGCTTCCCTTCCCTTGGCCTCTGCTTCTCCTCCTACTTCTTTCTCCCTCCGTATCTGTGTCTGGCGGACTCACTTCCTCTCCCTGTCCCCATGCGTCGGCACTCCCCAGAGTTCCCTCTTGGGCCCTTTGTTCCCCCCTCTGTACACACTCTTCCTGGTGACCTCATGTTTTCCACTGGTGGAAACCACCACCCATGTGCTGATGACTGTGGCCCACTGAGCCCTGGATCTCACACAGGCAGGGCTGCCTGCCTGCCCGGCACCTCAGGGGTCCCCCAGGGGTCAGAGATACGAGAATAAGCCCAGTGGGTTTAGGACCATGAGAGACAGCATATAGTTTGAGATGTGTTTTTAAGTAAAAAAAAAAAAAGGTAGATGTAGACAACTTGTAAAAGCTATATGTGTGCTAGACATACATGTGTTCCCCATGTACACATGTACATACGAACACTGTCTATAATCCAGAAAGACAGATGTTAACATGCTGACCGTCGTTATCCCTGGGGGACAGAATTGTGGGTGATTTTAAGACTTCTTCTTGCTGATTTGCATCATCGAATATTTCCATAATGAGCATCCACTGCTCAGGTTGAAAGAAGTAACACTTCTTTTTAAGTGAAAAGAAAGTATTTTTAGATCGAGATTCCAGAACTGTTCAGTGTGAGCCTTGGGAGGACTGTAATTATCTGGAGCAGGGTCAGCAGCGTCTCTGGCAAAGGCCAGACAGTCCGTGCTTCAGGCTCCGGGGGCCATTCGGTCCCTGCAGCAACCATACGCTCCTACCCAGGGGGCAAGTGCCCACAGACGGATGGAAGTCCAGTCAGCTGTGCTCGTGGGCACTAACCTTTGAATGTTGTACTCTTTTCAAGTGTCACAAATATTAGTGTCTTCTGTGGAATTTTCCCCAGCCACTTAAAGCTGTAAAAAACATTCTTAGCTCATGGGCCATACTAAAACAGGCTGGCTTTGGCCAAGAGCCACGGTTTGCCAAGCCTTGCCCTGGAGCGCCCAGTGCCTGTATGGCATTAGAATCTAGCAGCCACCAGGTAAGGCAAGAAGCTAGGAGACTGTGGCCCTGGTCAGTGTGGCTAGATGGTTAGAGCATCGGCCCATGAACTGAAGGGTTGCGGGTTCGATTCCCAGTCAAGGGCACGTACCAGGGTTGCAGGTTTGATCCCCAGTCCCAGTCAGGGTGCGTATGAGAGGCAACCAATCGATGTTTCTCTCTCTCTCTCTCCTCCTTCCTCCCTCCCTTCCACCCGCTCTAAAAGAAACAAAATCAGTGGAAAAAATATCCTCAGGTGAGGATTAACAACAACATCTAAGTAGCTCGGAGTTTGTGGACATTATCTCATTGGAATCCGAACAACCACATGAAGTAACACTATTATTACTCTCCCCATTCGCCAAATGAGGAAACGAACATGGGTGAGCAAGTTCCTTCGTCTAGGCAACCGCTTACTGAATGGCGGAGGCAGGACTGAATTGAACCCTGACCCAAAGCCCATACATGGCCTCCACCCTGGAGGTTGACAGGAGGGAGACGTTCAACAGGGAGAAAAATGAACGACTGCACGAGCCATTATAGAGTCACCTTGTCCATCCCGACCCCTAAGGCAGCGGTTCTCAACCTGTGGGTCGCGACCCCTAGGGGGGTCGAAGGACCCTTTCACAGGGGTCGCCTAAGACCATCGGAAAACACGTCTATAATGACATATTGTTTTTGTGATTAATCACTATGCTTTAATTATCTTCAATTTGTAACAATGAAAATACATCCTGCATATCAGATATTTACATGACGATTCATAAAGGTAGCAAAATTACAGTTATGAAGTAGCAACGACAATAATTTTATGGCTGGGGGTCACCACAACATGAGGAACCTGTATTAAAGGGTCCCGTCACTAGGAAGGTTGAGAACCGCTGCCCTAAGGGAAGACGTTAATGTTGGGGGTGGGGCGGAAGCACAGGGAGAGACCACCGTGCATCACTCACTGTCCCCTCCAGAGTCCCGGCCAGGTGTCTCTGAGACCAGGTGTCCTGTCTCACCGGGGCCACTCGTGTGAGCAGAGAGCATCAAGACCCTTTTCGGTTCAAAGCCAAACCGCATCCCTCCTCGCCGCCTGATTCCTCCTCCGCTGCAGATGGAGCCACCATGGAGGCTGCAGGAGCAGATGGGCGCTCCTTCCACAGGAGGGCTGGCTGAGATGGGCCGCCGCTCTCCTCTTCCCGATTTGCGGCTGCGCCCGTGGGCAGCTCCTGCCGGCCCGGCCACTGGTGTGTCCTGATCCTGGGTGTGAGCCCCTCTACCTCAGTGGTTCTCAACCTTCCTAATGCCGCGACCCTTTCATACAGTTCCTCATGTTGTGGTGACCCCCAATTTCATTGTTACAAATTGAACATAATGAAAGCATAGTGATGAATCACAGAAACAATATGTGATTATTTATGAGTTTTCCGATGGTCTTAGGCGACCCCTGTGAAAGGGTCGTTGGACCCCCAGAGGGGTCGCGACCCACAGGTTGAGAACCGCTGCTCTACCTGACTGACGTGAGCCCAGCCTTGGAGTGGGTTCTGCGTGTGTGTCCACAGCCGTGGGGACCAGAACACGACAAGACTGACTACCCTTGTCTGCTCCCACCCCCTGGAGATGGGAAAGTGCCCACTCAGCAGCTCATGCCAGGAGGACAAAGGTGAAGGGTCCGGGGTGGGGAGCGCAGGGGTTGTGGCGGGACACGGGGCTAGGGAAGAGAAATGGGACTCGTTCCCAAAGGGATCGTGAAGTTAATCAGGTGAGTCTGGACCCAGGCCAGCCACTCCCTCATGGACAACAGAGCAGAACAGGGACTGCAATTAATTAAGTGCTGGGGGAGGGGGGGCGTCTTACCCCAGGGAAAGGAGGCCTGCCTGAGCCCTCAGAGGAGGAGGCTGAAGGTTTCCAGCTCCCAGTGCCTGCCTCATTCACCCTGGAAGCTAGAGGGTAGAGTCCCCACAGCACAGATTCCTGGTTTCCTCTCGCAGGTTTCCCTCCAACCTGTATCCCCCCCCCCCCTTGTTCCCTTATGCAGAGCCTCCCTCCCCAACCTGGAGGAGCAGGAAAGAGACTAAGAGCCTGGCCTGACGGGATTCGGAAAGCCGGCCTCGGTCTCTCTCTGCCCCAGAGCAGGCGCGGCGCCGTGACTAGGAAATCCCTCTCCAAATAACCAACAGCGGTCCGTACAGCTACGGGTTGCTTAGCAGCTCCTGTGTGCCAGGAACTGTGTTCCTTCACTCCCTTCGCACAGCAACCCTCCCGATCAACACCCCCATTTCCCAGATGAGGCAGCCGAGGCTGGGGGAAGCTCAGGCGTTTGCTGGGGAGAGGAGTCACACAGCTGGTGTGTGCTGGAGCTGGGCTCCATCCAGCCCCTCCCTTCAGGCTTCAAACTGGAAAAGGAAAGAAGGGATCAGGGGAGAGAGAGAGATGGAGATGCTGGACAAAAGTCCAAATGGGGCATCCCAGGGAAAGGAGAGGCAAGCTTGGGGCAGGAGCTGGGAGGACCCAAGCCAAGCTCCGCCCAGCAGCCTGGAGCCCGTGTGCCTGGGCACAAGAAGGAACAGGTGGGCAGAGGACAGAGTCTGGCTTAGAGAAAACAAATGCAGCTATGAAGGCAGCGCCATCTCCCAGAGGCCCCGGGGCAGGGAGGGGGCTTTCCAAGGTGGGCAGCCGAGCCCATGAGATCCCAGACCAGGAACCTACTCGTTCCTCAGATCTGGTGCCCTCTCTCCTGCGCCCCACGGAGAGGCTGGCTCTGCCTGGCACAGGACACACGGGAGTCTCTTACTGGAGCGCCACCCCCATCCTTCCTTCTCCTGAGGCTGAGGTGGAGCCAGGGAGCTCCAGGTGGGCTGGGATCTCCTCTGATGGGGCAGAGGCTGAGCAGGGAGCCGGGGTCCCCTGGAAGTGGGCTGGGTCCCACCTCTGCGAGGTTGGGAAAGTTGGTTTCTCAGAGCAGCTGTGTCCTCCCCTGTCATGTGGGGGTGATAACACCTCCTCATAAAGCTGTGTGACACACTGCTTGGCACCGAGTAGATACTCAGTAAATGGTAGCCACTAGGGTAACGCACTGAAGCCTGCTCTAGCTCTGGAAACCCAGTAAGTTTGGGGAGTATGAAGGCGGGGAGACTCCCAGGGACCTAATGGGCAGTGTGGTGGCAGGGGTGGGGGGAGGTCAGCCACCCTGGCTCATCAGCCACACAGGAGGTGGCCGGGGCAGGGCCATCCTAGACAGTAGCTTTGCTGTGGCAGGGTGACCCTCTCCAGCCGGCCTTCAGGATGCAGACCTGAAGCCCAGGAGCCCATGTTGCCTCACTTCCCCCCAACCCTAAGCCACTGTGGTCTCAGCCCCCTGCCAAGGCCAAGCTCAAGGCCGGGGACCTGAGAGGACCAGGCAACCCTGTTGGCCAGACTCCCCAGGCGTCTTCGAGGATGTGGCCCCCTCAGGCCAGTGTGCAGGACTGTGCTGCGCGCCCAGCCCCCGTGGAAAGGGCCACACGAACATGCCGCTCTCACAGGACGCTGACGCAGGAGGGCCACGCCAGTGGTGTCCGTGAGTCACCAGGGCCCAGGCCACAGTTGGGCAACGGCTGAGAGCTGGGCTGGGGGTGGGGATCGGGTGCTCAGAACTGACCTCCACTCCTTGCTGCCCCAACTCCCACCCCTGCGGCAGGAAGGGGCTCAGAGAGAATCAGAAAGAGGCCAGTGGTGCCTGGCGGGATGGTGACCCCATCGCACAGAAAATCAGTCTCAACAGTCACTCCCACCGCAGGCCTGCGTCCTCGTCCTCCGCACAGGCATTTCCCACGCCTGATCCTGTCCCCCGCACAGCACAGCCCGCCAGCCCCATCCCTGAGCCCAGCAGGCCGCCCACCCTTCCCCATGGCTCTTAACCCTTCGCCAGGGGCTACCACGCAGGGGGCCGCTGCCCCCCTGGGCTCGTGGGTGGGAAGACAGAGGAGGCGGCAATCCCCCGAGGCCGCACTCACCCCTCCCACCACCTCCAGCGCTGGAACATGCAGAGCCTCCCGCGTCCTTCCACCTTCACCCCGGGCCGCGTCTCGCCCCCAGCTGCGCTCTAGAAAGTTCCCGGGAGCCCCGAAAGCCCTTGGGGCAGCGATCTGGCCCCACACTCGCCGGTTCCCTCCTCCCCGGAGACGCCTGACCCTTGCCCTCCCCAGAAGAAAGGGCACTTGGAGAGCGCCAGGTTCGCCGCTGAGTGGAAAACTTTGCTTGCCGGGGTTCAGACCAAGCTCGGGGCCCCAGGGAGTCCCGATGCAGACTCCGGGGTGGTTGGGGGTGGGGGGGTACTGAGAATGCAAAATCGCCCTCCTTCCTGAGCACCTGGGACTTGAGACTGGCATCTGCGGGGCATCGCCCGCCACCCCCAGCACGCCTCGCGACCCCCATCTACCACGCCGCTCCCCCAGGCTCCCCCACCCCTCGCCCCAGCACAGGCAGCGGCGCCTTTAAGAGCTGCCCAGCTCACCTTTTGCTCCGTTTCGCCGGCGCCACGGTGCCCCCCACGCCCCTCCTTCCCGGCCCCGCCGGCGGGACTCACCGCGCGTCCTGGGGCCCCGGGGATGGGCGCTGCGCCCCGCGCCCGGTCGGGGTCCCTGCCCCGGCTCCGAGGTGCTGGCCCTGCTCCCGAAAGGTGAGCGGCTCCCCGAGCGGCTGCAACCTGAGCTGGATGGGAGGGTGGAGGGGAGGGGCAGGGAGGAGTGAGGAAGGTGGGGAAGAGGAGGGGGAGGAGGAGGAGGAGGAGGAGGAAGGGAAAGCCCGGCCCCGCTGGAGTTTTTCACGTGTACAAGTTGACTCCTCCCCGTCCCTCCCGGGCTGCACAGCAGCTGCCAATCTCCGCGGCTCCCTCTGCCCGGGCGCCCACCCCTTTTGCCCACTCTGGGCACCCTGTCCGAGCACCTCTTCCGGTTTGGGTCCCAGGCCTGGGCGCTGCTGGCTCTCCCCCGGGGCTGGCCCCCTCCCCCAGGGCTGGCCGGGAGAGCCTGGACTAAGGGGTGAGACCGTCTGGGCTGGAGCACCCAGGACGGGGCCAGGGCCCTGGGTGATGTGCTGCAGGCCCTGCCTCTAAAGGCAGCTCTCCCTCCTTCTGAGCCCGACCCTGCTCCCAGCACCTGGTCAGGAGCGAATGTGCACAGACAGGTCCAGTCGGTCAGTCTGGCTTTTAGAGTTCTTGACAACAGTCGCCCTGGGGCCCTTCCTCTGCCCTGTCCAGTGGGACTTGTCACTCACCTTTAGGGACAAAGCTCCCACCTGGTCGGCCCCCATGCTCTAGGGCAGCGGTTCTCAACCTGTGGTCGCGACCCCTTTGGCGGTCGAACGACCCTTTCACAGGGGTCGCCTAAGACCATCCTGCATATCAGATATTTACATTACTATTCATAACAGGAGCAACATTACAGTTATGAAGTAGCCACGAAAGTAATTTTATGGTTGGCTCACAACATGAGGAACTGTATTTAAAGGGCCAGAAGGTTGAGAACCACTGCTCTAGGGCCTGAAGGAGCCCTGCCAATAGCCGTCACCCCCACTTCCTACCCCGGAGGCTCTTTCAGTTTGTCCTTCCAGAATTAAACCCTGCAGGTCCACTGAGAAGCGTCCAGTACTTACAGACTAGCTGGGGCTGGTCCAGCTTTAATTTTACAGACGGGGAAACGGAGGCCCAGGAAGGGGGTTGAACTGGCCCCAAGCCCCACAAGGAGTTAGTGACGAGCCACGGACCTCGGCCGATGGCCACTCTACCCGCACATCCGACTTCAGGGATCAAAGGAAGACTGAGATGGGGTGACAGGCCAACTGGCCCCCTCGGGGCCCTCCCAGCCCTGCTTCCTCCTGAGGGCTGTGAGGAGAGGGGGTGGCACCTCAGATCTGATGGGCACCAATTCAAGGTCTGTGTCCTCTGCCCTGCCGGTGGGCATGGCCTCTTTGGTTTGGGGGTCCTGGCGAGGGCGTGGGGGAAGTCTCTGGAGGAGAACCCTTTCCCAGGATTGATCTGAAGTGACCCCGCCCCTTAGGTCCTAGGCTTTGAGCAGGGCCTTTCCCTGGGGAGGAGTTGTTGAGATTAGAACAATTTCCTGTCCAGAAGACAGGGCCTGCGGTCTCACCCTCGGGCCAGCCATCTGCCCTCCAACAGCAGCGGGCAGCACAAGGCCTCTCTAGACTCCAGGGGGTGGGTGTGGCCGGAGGAAGGAAGCAGCTGGGCTCTGCAGGAGGGTGCCCTGCGGGTAGTCCACAGGGGCAACCGCACAGGGGCTCCCAACTCTTCACCACCTCTGCTTGCTCTGCCAGGGCAGGTAGATTTCCTGGGCACACACACTTTATAAAAATAAAACTGCGGAGCCTTAGCTGGTTTGGCTCAGTGATTAGAGCATCGGCCCACGGACTGAAGGGTCTCAGGTTTGATTCTGGTCCAGGGCACATACCTGGGTTGCAGGCTGGATCCCAGGCCCTGGTCCGGGCCCGTGTGGGAGGCAACCAACCAATCGATGTGTCTCTCTCACATCGATGTTTCTTTCTCTTTCTCTCCCCCTTCTTTCCACTTCCTCCAAAAATCAATGGAAAAAATATCCTCGGGTGAGGATTAACAAAAAAAATAAATACAATTCTTTTTTTTAAAAAAAAACTGCTGAGTATGAAGTGGTGTGAAGAGGGGTGGATCTGGAACCTCTAGGCTTTGGGGAGAGGAAGCAACCTACCTGGTTCTCTAATCCACGTCTGTGATAAGAAGACTGGGGGACAAGGAGGCCAGGCAGAGGCAGGAAAGGGCAGAGAGAGGGGCTGTGGAAAAGGAACTGTGTTTTAGGGGATTAGAGGGAATGGGGCCAAAGATAGAGCCAGGAGGATGGATGAGGTGAACAAGTTTCCACAAACCGTTTCTGAACATCTCTTATCTGCCAAATGATAGAGAAGTCTCTGGGTACCAAAGATGAGTGAAAGGCAGTCCCTGCTCTCAGGGAGCTCACAATCTAATGGGGCCGGTAAGTAAACAGTTCTGATGCTGCAGGACCCAGCTTTGAGCTGCGTCTGCCTGGCGGGGTCATTCGCTGCTTGAGTTGAGGCCTATGGGACCAGAGGACCCTGGAGAGGGGGAAGGGTTTTCCGTTTGTTTGTTTTTCCAGCAGGTCTCACACCGCCTGCAAAGTGTACGGGCAAGAGAATGTCCCCCACAGCTCTGTGAGGCAAGAGCTGAGAATCAGTAGGGCTGGAGGTGATGCCATAAAGGGAGGCAGACGCTGGTTTTTGAAGACCCTCCTAGTACATCGAGGCTAAGAGCCAGGACCCTGCCTGAGAACACACGGCAACATGGAGCGTTTCCGAAAAAAGAGATGTCACCAGTCGGTGATTGAGGGCGAGCTCTCCGGCAGCCAAGGGGAGGATTGATGGTGAGGGCAAATCTGGAGAGGAGAACCCCAATTTCGAGGTGAATCTGGTGAAAAATCAATTCTAGGCGTAGATTAGAGCCGTGGCCGGAAGGAGGAGAGGAGGGAACGTGCATTAGAGACAGTTAGGAGACAGGCTCACAGAACTTTGTGCCTGTTTGAGTCTAGGGCAGTGGTTCTCAACCTTCTGGCCCTTTAAATACAGTTTCTCATGTTGTGACCCCCAACCATAAATTTATTTTCATTGCTACTTCATAACTGTAATGTTGCTACTGTTATGAATCGTCATGTAAATATCTGATATGCAGGATGGTCTCAGGCGACTCCTGTGAAAGGGTGGTTGACCCCCAAAGGGGTCGCGACCCACAGGTTGAGAACCGCTGGTCTAGAAGCCAAGGGAGAGTGTCAAGGTTGGACCCATTGGTATGACAGGCCAGGCTGGGAGCCTCGTCGGGATGCCCTGAGTCCCAGAACTTCCTAGTACTGGCTGTGTGGCCTTGGGCAGGTGACTTAGCCTTTCTGAGCCTAGTTTTGCCATTTGTAAAACAAAGTTACTAAAATTGATCTTGTACCTTAAGAGTAATGCACACCAAAGCATAGGGCTTGGCTCATCATAGAAACTCAATAAAATAAAATAAAAATAGATGCAATTACCATTGTTTGCCCATTCAACAAACATTCATTGAGCACCTGCTATATGTGCCGGACCCCTGAGATACAGGGATGATTTTAAGTCTCATCCCCTGTTCTCAAGCAGGTCACCATCCTGAGGGAGATGGACAGTCACATAGCAAGGCTTGGGCAGAGGAAGAATGCCAAGAAAATCAGGGGCAATTTCCCAGAGGAAAGGTGACAGCTTCAACAACATAAGGCCAACCACCTGCTCAGGGACAGTCGCTTCCTCCCCCGCCCCTGGCATGGGATGGTGTTTCAGAATCTCTGAGATCTTCTGTTTTCAAGGCATTATCTCGCTCCTTGGGGCCGGGGTAAGAGGATGGCAGCAGATGGGTGTCTATAAGGAGCCCATAGAATGGCAGGCGAGACGTTGGCAGCCCCAGGGAAGGTGTATGAACAGATGGGCAGGTAGAAAGGGCACCAGGTAAGGGAGACTCTGGGCAGGTGGGCAGAGCCGACTGGCTGGATAGGGAGCCCCTGCGTGCGAACTGTCAGCCATCCTGGTTTGTCTGTGCCCTGTCTGTGCCCTTCTAAAAATTCCCTCTGAACCCCTTGGTGTCCTTGCCCTCCTCCCATGCCGTCGCCCCACCCCCACCCCCATACTTCTGTCAACAAGCTCACTCAGTAGCTGCAGCTCAACCTGGGTCTCCCACTCAGGAGGGACTCCTGTCCTGCTGCCCCACCGAGCAGACCTTGCCACTTTAAAACCACGTTAAAGCCACGTAGACCGCGTGACCCGGACCAG
>NW_005871193.1:950714-981045 GCF_000147115.1 Myotis lucifugus | reverse complement strand
TGGGTTCCATCTGTACACAGAGATGGGTAACAGTCCTGCTCTCATGAGGCTGTTGCGAGGTTTCAATGAGAATGGCGCTTGCGCCCAACCCCTGCTTGTTTCCCCTTCTCTGCAGCCCAGTGACCGCCTCCGCAGCTAGGACAGGCGTCCCTGGGCGCCTGAGGGCTGAGGGGGGAAGCTGGGAACAGCTCTCGCTCACGGATCGTGTGGGCAGTGTATGGGAATAGCTTCTGATAAAACCAAATTCAAGCCTGCCCCACTTTCCCCTGGGAGGCACCGCATGCAGACTGGGAGAGTTCAGCAAACAGTTATCTCCTTTCTGCCCATCGCCACAGGCTCTTCTTTCTGGCCCTCCCACACCCATGCAATGCAGGCACACCCTGCGGGGACGCTCGACTCTGCCCATAAGGCACAGGAGCCATTTCATTCCTCTGGGCCTCGGTTTTCCTCCTCTGCACAATGGGAATGCTGGGAATGCCTTCCTCTCAGGAAGGGTTAAATGGGAGTGTGAATGTGAAAGTAAGCTGTAAAGATCTGCATGTGCACGAGATCATTAGTGTTGGGCCAGAGGGGGACAGGTAAAGATAAGGGAAATGAGAAACGAAGTAAGAACAAAGTGAAATTCTCCCCAGGGCAGCCCAGCCAGCCGGCCAGCTCATGAACTAGGAGCGTCCACCTATGAACCAGGAGGTCAGGGTGCATGCCCAGGTTATGGGCACGATCCCCAGAGTGGGGCGTGCAGGAGGCAGCCAATCAATGATTCTCTCTCATCATTGATGTTTCTATCTTTCTCTCCCTCTTCCTTCCTCTCTGAAATCAATAAAAATATGTATTTTTAAAAAAGTTATCTTAAAAACAAACCAACAAAACTCTTTCCCAGGGCAGATGTGCCCTTGGCAGGGAGGAGGGAGAGTGGCAGCAGAGACCTGAGCCCGTGGACGGACCCTGTGGCCTGGCTCCCTAGGATGTACTGGTCAGTAGGGACAACAGGACTTGGCTGGACTCAGCCAATTCTTATTCCTCCTCTGAATAAAACCAGGCCATTGTTTTCCAGTGATTGATCACTGCCCTAAGCAGTGCTGCATGTACAGGCATGTGTGTATATGCACACGAGTGTGCACACCCCTCCCCCAATATACCCCCCCCCCCCACACACACACCCCACAAACACCATGCATGGCCACTCCAGACTTCAGAGGGAGCAACAGCTGCATCCCCAGAAGGTTCTGGGACAGGGTGGGGGACACATAAACAGAGTCAGCCAATCACAGCCCTGTTGACCCTAGCAACCATCAAGCCAATTAGAACCCCACCTCTGCATCCAGCAGTGCCTCCCAAACATACCACACACACAATCCTCCTGTTCACTGCATTGCCACAGCAAGGAAACCACCACACAGAGTGGAGAGAAGGAAAAGTGGCCCCTAGCAACAAGGCTTGGCCGGTCACTGAGAGGGTCCCCATGCAGGCTGGGGGAGGAGAGAGAGAGCTGCTCAAACTGGACTTTCTAGGTCCATTCTCTAGCCCTGGGCCTCCGTATGCTCACCTCGAGATGGGCTCAGAGTGTGCCATTGCTTTTCAACTAAGAAGTAAGGATAGGAACTATAGATTTTTCTTCAAAAAGCCTTAGGAATTTTGAGACTTCTGGGTAAAAGAGTTGCTGATCCCCAAAAAGATCTAAAATCAAAGCCTAAAATCCAGCTCCCGAGTTCATTACGCTGGGTTTGCAGTTGTAGGTTTACAGCTGCTCATATGGAAAATAATGCAATCATCCTATATAATAAAGAGCTAATATGCTAATTAGACCAAACAGCAGAATGACCGTCTGGATGACCTTCCGAACGAAGCCAGGGCTGCGAGGGCCAGCTGAGGCAGCTGGGGCTGCGAGGGCCGAGCCCCTTGCACGAATTTCGTGCACTGGGCCTCTAGTTAATCAATAAGAATGCAGAACAAACTCGGTTTTTCGTGTACTCACAGCCATAAACCTACTTGTGCCCACTCCATAGAGGTGGGCCTCCGTTCAATTTGAAAACGTTTATCGGGTGTCTAGCATGTGCCGGGCACAGATGCTGATTTCAGGTGTGGCCAGGGAGAACACAGTGGAAATGTCTAGAAGGCCTGTTGGACAAGCCTGCAGGCCGGTGTTCTGGGTCACAGACTCCCTCGGGAAGACTTTACACAGGGCCAAGGATGAGGGCTGAAGCTTCAACCCTACGGGGCCCCCTAAACTAGCTTCTAGCTTTTATAGCTCATCGTCCTCCCTGCAGTCGTGTCTCCCCGGAGAGGCCCTAATGAAAAAGGAGAAGCTGCCAGTGGCCTCCGCTGCCAGCTGCTTCCGAGGCTCTCCCACAGCGGTCCTCTGGGGCCCCAGGACCTCCTTCAGAATCTGCAGAAAACTGCGGAACTCACTCGCCATAACAAAACATACACGTATTTCCCCTTCACCTGGGGACCTCTGGGCCTCCTGAAGCTCATTCACGGACGCACTCGTGAGATGGGGCACAGGAGGCCCTGGTAGCCTGGTCTCTGGCTCCCTCATCAGCCACAGCAAACTGATGTACTTGCCTCGTGCACGCTCCTGAATGCCACTGCTTCATGCCTTTGCACATGTTCTCACCAACTGAAGAGGCTTCCTCCCTCATCTGGTCTCTAGAAAACTCCTATTCATTCTTCAAAGCCCAGCTCAGGAGTTACCACCTCTTTGTCCGAGTTCTCAATGCTTGAGCACTCCGCAGTCTGAAGCACTCCTGTTCCATCTACATGCTTCTCCCGTCCTGTCTGCCAGCAAATGGGGGCTGTCTGTCTTCTTCCCTGGGCTGAGTTTCCTGAGGCCAGAGACCACACCTTTAGCCCTGTAGCCCCCGTACTCAGCACATAATAGGTCCGCAGAACCAAAATGGCCGAATTGAATCAGCAGAGGAAAGAGAGCTGACAGAGAAGAGGCCAATGAGCAAACTGGAAGACAGGACAAGAGAAGAGAGGGTGTCAAGAAGGCAAGAGGCTCCAGGAGGAGCCTAGAGGTCAAGATGACAGGCGTCCTGGAATTCCTCAACTAGGAAGCCATTGACAGAGTGGCCAACTGTCCTGGTTTTCCCGGGACTAGAATAGAAAGTTCTAGATTTGAAAGTCTTAGGCAAACGGAGATGGTCTGTCACCTGAGATTGCTGACCTTGACAAGGGCAGTTCTGGAGGTGAGGGTCCGATTGGGCAGAAGTCTGACTGTGGGAAGCTAAGGGGTGAAGGGAAGGCGGGGAAGAGCAGGGGTGTGCTAGGGGCTGCGGGGCCAGGAGGCTGTGTGGGGGAAGAGGCAGAGCGGGCAGGAGCCTGAGCCTTGGGCCAGCCTCCCAGCCCATCTCTCCAACCCCCACCGCCCTGGAGAGAAAGCAAACAAAGCTGGCGGCAGGAGCACCAGGTGCACCTTGGTGGCTTGTTCCTGACGGGCTCCAAGCAGGCCACTCCGTCAGCACCCGCGGCCTTTCCTCGTCTGGGTGCTTTGTCCAATGAGCACAGTGGGTCCTGCTTGGACAGCGGGGGCTCTTCTCTCCTTCTGAGCTGTTATTGAAGCGTCTGAGTTTGCCCATCTTGTCCCACTAGACTAGCGGTTCTCAACCTGTGGGTCGTGACCCCTTTGGGGGTCGAACGACCCTTTCACAGGGGTCGCCTAAGACCATCGGAAAACACATCTATAATTACATATTGTTTTTGTGATTAATCACTAGGCTTTAATTATGTTCAATTTGTAACAATGAAATTGGGGGTCACCACAACATGAGGAACTGTATGAAAGGGTCGCGGCATTAAGAAGGTTGAGAACCACTGCACTAGACTCTGAACTTCTTAAGGCAGGGATCATGCCCTCCTCCCTGGCTCCCTCTTTCCCTCACTTTCCTGTTCTTCCTTCAGCAAACACTCATTTTCCCAGTGGGCACGATGGTTGGCCTAGTTCCTGCCCTCAGGTCTCTTACAGTTTGGGTCCCAAAACCAGGGAAATGGGGGGGCGAGGGGAGGCGGGGAGGGTATACCTCTGAGCAGGGGGCGGACTTCAGTGAGTCTGTGAAAACCCAGAACTTTATGTCAATGTTGACTGTGTGTGTGTGTAAAACAGAGAGAGATAGAGCCAGAGCCAAAGAGACTGCATGTTTCTGAAGAGTCTCTACAAATGACCGTATCCAGGTGGAGTCAGTTTTCTGGGTTCACGTTCTATCTGTGTGGTAAAGGCAAATTATTCACCACGTGCACCTCGACTTCCTAATCTATAAAACGGGGATAACACCGTGCCTTCTCCATCGGTCATGGTGAGGGTTAAATGCATAACAACAGCCCAGTTCTTGGAACCTAATCAGAGGACAGTTAAAGAGGTAGAGATAGGTGAGCTTTTGTGAGACGCTGGAAGGGTTCCATGATCCAGAGAAGATGAGGACCCCGTGGTCCAGGGGTGGGGACTGGCCTGCAGCTGACCGTGGTAGCTGCCGGGGCAGGTGCTAAGGGGAGACAGCCTGAGGGGCACTCAGGGCACCTTGAACTTCCTCTCTGCATCTCCCAAGCACCAGTGTGGACCGGGACCTGCTCTAAACAAGTCACTCAGGAGGAAGAGTGCTTGGATGGACCCCCACTGTCATTGAGTAGCTTGTCCAGGTTGGAACAGCCTGTTAGGCGAGACCAGAGCCCCATTTCCTAGCTGGGCGGATTAAAGGAAAAAAGAAGGTGGAGGAGAAAAAGAAGAGAAGGCGGAGGAGAAAGGGGAGGGGAGGGGGAGAAGGTGGCTTTTGCTCCTGATCTCATTAAGAAGCACTGGTCTCCACAGCCAGGAGGGCCCCTCCATGGCAGCGCCTGCCTCTGTCGCTGGCTCTGCACCGTCTCATTAGCGAGGGGCCGAGAGACTCCGCACTCTGCTGGGAGCTGCCTCATTGCCAAGTGCCTGCTCCATAATTAAACACCAAATCCTGTCTCTTCAAGGCGCATGCCCGCCCCTCTCTGAAGGACAGAGACAAGGTGGGGAGGGGAGAGTGAGGAGGAGGCCTTGCTGCAGGCCCTGCTGGGGTGGGGTGAGGGGAGGGGAACTAGAGGAGTGAGTTGTGAGTGGGGAGCCCCAGGGCCCTCCCATGACCTTGGGAGGAGATTTGGGAAGTCCTCAGGAGAGGAAGTGAAAGGGCCTGGGAGAAGAGGAAGGACCTGCCTTCCCACCTGGACGCCAGGAGCCAGGACCAACCAAGAGCAAACAAGCCGATGGGCTGCTCTGGGAGACCTGAGCTGGACCTCAGGGTGAGGCCCAGAAAGAGACAGGGTATGAAGTCCTTGCTCAGGTCGTCTGAGAACATCTAACTCCCCCCCTCCCCTGCCCCCCCTACACACACACAGCATTGGTTTGCAACTAGATGGGAGCTGACAGGAATGGATGCTGGGGCAGGGGGTGGGGGCAGGGGGGGCGGCGCAAGACAGCCCCCAGAGGCCGGGCGGTAGTCACAACTGAAGGAAGGGCAGGCTAGCTGCAGGTGGAAATGTAAGGAGATGTGAGTAGGAGAATTCATTGGACAAGTCTCTCAGGAGAGGTGAACACCCCTCATGGTCAAGATGGCTCTGGTGACAAGAGGGTGGGGGCTGGCTACACAGCAGAGCTTTTGCTTTGCTGAGTGGGGAACACAAACCAATAGGGAAGGCAAGAGGGGCAGGGCCAGGCCCAGCAGGTCCTCCCCACCCACCCCCCCAGAGCCCTGGGCCCCTCTTCCAAATCCACTTTGGACAAACATACTGAAAAGAGTTCCTGTGCAGTTGCCACGTGATGGGCCTGCCCTGGATGCACGTCTCCAGCCAGCCATGACCACAGCGGCAGGATGGAGGGGATGCTAGCGGGCTCCTGCATCCTCCAGTGTGCTGCTTTCTGGTACAGAGCGAGGATGGAGCAGGAGACAGGGGAGGAGAGTGCAGCTGCCGGGGCCTGGGGAGGTGCGCAGAGGGGTGGGGAGGGGAACGAGAACACTCCCGTAGAGGCACCATCATCCCACAGTTCCCTGGCACCCACCCTCACCCCTCGTCTGAGCGGCTTGGGCCCTGATGATGAAGTGCTCTGAGCCCGGCTCCGGCCACTGGAGGCTGATGGACAAGGACCGAGCCATGGAGAAAACCACTGGGCACAGACAAGAAGGGAGTTCCCTGGGGGCAGAGGCAGGGAGACCCCGAGGCAGAGCCTCTACAACCAGGGCCTGGAGAGAAGAGGTGGACGCTGTCAGGCATACATTTGTGAGGCATTTCGTTTAAACTGAGCCGCTGGGTTGGTGGCCGGCGCCCACCTAGACCCCGGGGAACTAACTTTGCTGACAGTCACAGAAGCCCCTCTGGCCCCTGCTCCTCTCCCCTGGGTTATCCTGGCTCTGACTGGCTCCAGGCCAACACTGCTCCCCCTCGCTGGGGGTTTCCCACAGTCCGGGGAGGGAGGGAGAGGTGAGAACAGCCTGGCAGTGGTGGCCCAGGGTGCTGGCTTCCAAGGTTAGCACAGCCCGAGACACGCCTGCCCAGAGGAGCGCCTCTCGCCCTCTCTGAGCCTCAGCGCTTTAGCAGCCCCTGGCCAGGCTTGGAGGATGCAAGTTTCCGGGCCCAGATCCATGGCCTTCACCACCACACCTTGTGAACCCAGCTCTGGGGGCCATTGTTCCCTGGAATCACAGGTAATTTCCCCGGGGCTCCTCCCAGACCAGCTTCCCCTTTTTCTGCTGCCTGGGCGGGGCTGGGGCCCCAGAGCAGCCACGTGTGGCCTGAGGGATGGAAGTGGGGCCTGGCTGGTGGGAGGGGGCAGGAACCAGAGGACTCTGGACAGGCCCAGAGATAGGGGCATATCTGGAGGGTGAGGAAGAAGCAGGGGGCTATATTCACAATCCCAGAACCGCGGGGGGTCCCAGGGCCTCCCAGGTGCACAGACTGTGACATGGGGCAGGTACCAGACCTGAATGGCCAGCTGGGCCCAGGGCTCCTACCCACGAATGAACAGATATGTCCAGTCAACATACATCAATGTGTCAGGTCCTACCAGGGGAAGTGCACCGTGTGTCCAGGTGGAGGTGGTCAGTCTGTACAGGGAGGGCCAGGAACCATTCCTGAACACACCAGACTGCCCCACACCACACCTTCTCGCCAAACGCCCCGGCAAGAATAAGCCATTCCAGGGGACCAGCCCCCCCGGGTGACAGCTGCGCCTCCCGGTTGGTACCTGGCAGTGCCTGGTGCACCTGGGGAAGGAGAGGAACAGCCTGGACCCCGGGTGCCCTGTTTGCCCAGGGAGCCTGCCAGGGTCCCACTGAGGCATCAATGCGGTGCAGCCTTTCTTTCCTAGGATCTCAGCCTTTTATGAGCCCACGGCTTCGCTCTTAGTTAAACAGCTGGTGCCTGAACCTGATCCAATATTTACTCCTGGAGAGAGGGCAAAGGGGCAGGCGTCACCCGGCAGCCCGAAGCCGCAGTTGGCTGAGTTCTGGGGAGGGGGAGCGAGGGGGAGGACTTGCTTTTATCCCCTCAGATACAGAGGGTCTCTCAGGCCTTACTTATCCCTCCACCGGACCATCTACCTCCGCTTTGAACCTTCTGCCTCCGCTTCTTGGCCTGGGCCTCGGGAACTGGAAGGGGACTATGTCCTGAGGGACCTGCCCCTGCGAGGGGTGAAAGTCGAGCGGAGGAACTCCAGCCAGGAGTGGGCAGAACCCACAGGCCTCCCTTGAGAGGAGAAGGCACCAGGTTCTGCCCAGGCCACCCCGTGGGAGGCTTCCAGGAGCAGGAGGCCTTCCCGGAGGAAGGGGTCAGCCGCTTTTCCCTGCAAGCGAAGAGGAAAGGAGTGAGACCCCACTGGGAGTGAGCGCGGGCATGGGCATCAGGGCTGGCAGGTGCCACCCCAGAAAGGAGCCAGACGCGCCAAGACTGTATGAATCCAGAAACTTGGTAATTTCCCCACCTTTGGTGTTCTAATTCTCCCTGAGGGGATTAACAGTGGACCTTGAAACCCATGTTAAAGAACCCTGCCAAGTCTTTGAGAGAGGCTGCTGGGGGAGCTCCCTAACCAGCCTGGAGGAGATGCTCTAGGGAGAGAAGAACTTGGTGGGGGGTGAGGCGGGGAGGGACACATGTGGGGGGATGGAAGCCAATGTTTTTCTGATGAGAATGGACTCTCCTGGGTGCCTGCTATACGTCAGGCACTGTATGTGACCCTCATGATAACATAGAGTCAATACCATTATCCTATTTTTCAGGTGAGGAAACTGAGGCTTAATGAGGTCAAGAGACTTTCCTAGTCACTTAGTGAGAAGCAGAGCTGAGCACAAGTCCAGGTCTGGCTGAATCCAGAGCACGTGTATTTTCTGCGGCACCTGGATGCTCAAGTGGCCCCAGGCCCCTCCCCATGCCCTCGGCCTCCAGCCCTCGGGGCAGGTCAAACCGGGGAGGAGTCCCTGCTACAACCTCAGAGTGTCCACGCTCAGATGCCTGCTTCCTGGCAGCCCCGAGCCCGGAGAACAGAGGCAGCACCAATCAAGAGAACAAGGTCCCTGGCCTTCGAGGAAGCTGGACACAGGTCGCACTCGCTAGCATCTGTGACCTTAGGCAAGTGGTTTAACTACTCAAGGTTTCCTCATCCATGGAGAGACTTAATCACCCCTACTTCATAGAGTTGCTCAAGAATTAAATGAGGTGACGTGCATCACATGTCTAGCACATAGTAGGTGCTTAATAAATGATAGCTTCATGAGCATCTGGTTGTGCAATCTCACAGGGCCCTGTGCTCAGAAGGGCCCACACTTGGTTTCCTGCTTCGTTGCTGCCTTCTTGAAACCCAGAATACTTTCTGAACAAGGAGTCCTGTGCTTTCGTGTTGCATTGAGTCACAAATGATCTCTCCAACCCTGGTTATCGGTTCTGGTTCAATTCCCTGACCGGGAAGGATTAACTGTGCCCCGCTCTCTGGAACAAGCCATCATCTCACCATTTCTTGATTTTCTCTGTCCAGGACATTTTCTCTGCCCCCTCACCCTGTTGCTTACAAGAGACCAGGGAGCGCCAGGCAGAGCACGTCTCTCTCTGGCTTGCAGCACCTGCGCAGGGTCAGGAGAAGGTCATGCTCGTGCTCATCCTGAAAAGAGGCCCTTTCGGGGGAGAACTGCCAGCCCTGGCTCCTGGCAATTGAGGGAGGTCTCCCTGATGCCACCAGCCCCGTGAGGCATTCACCACCCGCTCCTGCCTCTCCCCTCTCTCCCTCCTTCGGGGCC
Source organism: Myotis lucifugus (assembly GCF_000147115.1). Classification (NCBI taxonomy): domain Eukaryota; kingdom Metazoa; phylum Chordata; class Mammalia; order Chiroptera; family Vespertilionidae; genus Myotis; species Myotis lucifugus. The sequence goes on along the minus strand of NW_005871193.1, from coordinate 971,803 downwards.
CAGCAGTGTCGTGACCCCCCCTGCCCACCCACCAGGGTGAGGGCTGCAGGCTGGAGCAGTGACAGGCTCTGAGCAACAAAGTCAGGAAATGATGGCAGGGCAGGCGCTCCGGATGCTGCCTGACCCAGGACTGGAACCGAGGCGACTGGACGCCACCCCCCGCTCCCGTGCAGCCTGCGCCCAGGCATCTGGCCTCCACGGCTCGGCCCCTCGGCTGTTTTTAGATTCTAGTTCCCGGGGCCCAGTTGGCAGCCTGGGCTCACCGACTGAACCCCAAGAAGCATCCTACAGGGGAAAGGGAAATCACAAGGAAGCTGGAGTGCGGTGGGGCAGGATGGCGGAGGAGACTGGCAGGGAGGAGTCACAAGCCCATCCAAACACCAGGCAGTACCAGAACCAGAGGGACCTTTGAGGTCAGCGAGGGAAAGAAGTCACTCAACGTTACGTAGCCAGGACCTTGGAACCTGAGTCACCAAATGCCCAGCCCAGGTTTCAGGATCAGAGACAAACTGGGGTAGCGGGGGGGGGGGGGGGTAGGCTGGTGGCATCAGGGAGACCTTCTCTGACCCCAATGTTGGCATTGCCTCTGAACTCTGAGGCTCCTGGGGTGGCATGACATGCTAAGGACCATTTCCCCCCGATGGCCGAGCTAACATGGCAGCCACCTTTCTGAGCCCCCAGGTTGAGATCTTGGGGCCTCTTCACGCGAAGGAGTGACCTGGAGGGTTTCCCATTCAGTGTGGGATCTTAAAGATAACAGCACGAATCGCTAATATTTATTAAGTACTTTCTATATGCCAAGCATTAGTCTAAGAGCTTTTCATGTATCAATTACTCTAATACACAACCCTATGGAGATAGACACTATCGTTTTATAAAGGAACTGGAGCACAGAGAGGTTAAGTAACTTGCTTAAGGTCACACAGCTAGTAAACCGTAGAGCTGGGATTTGAATCTAGGCAGCCCGGGAATAGGTAACCTGTGCTCCTCCACTTTTCCCCAACTGAGTGCTACTCTTTGGGCTCCTAGTCCAGTGCTCTTGGAAATATAACCTGCTTGATCACCATTCAGGAGGCTTTTGGTTGGAAAAAGTTATACATACGTATACACCCATATATGCTCTGGTTCAGCTCCCCTTTCCTCCCACACTTAGTGCCAAGCACTGTTGCCCAAGCAGGAGATTAAAGTTTGGGGGTGAGGGGTGCCTACCTTTCTCTCCCGAGCCCCTCTTTCCTGCCCCTCAGAACACCCCTTAGTGGCCTATGCTGCCACCTCCTGGCCACAGAGGATTAAGACTGGCCCTGCAGGGTTTTTTCAGGATTCTTCCCTTTTATTCTACATTCCCAGTGATGTCATCCTTTCCCAGGGCTGTGACCATCTTTATGCCGTTGATTCCAATATACATATTTTTGTTATTCCAGATTCCCCCCCCCCCCAGATTTACTTAGATGTAATTGACATAACATTGTGTAAGTTTAAGGTGCATAGTGTGATGATTTGAAATATGTATATATTGTGGAAGGACCACCATGCGTTAACACATTCATTACCTCACATAGTTAGGATTTTGGGGGATGGTGAGAAGTCTCTGCCTAAATCAGTGGTTCTCAACCTTCCTAATGCCGCGACCCTTTCATACAGTTCCTCATGTTGTGGTGACCCCCAATTTCATTGTTACAAATTGAACATAATTAAAGCATAGTGATTAATCACAAAAACAATATGTAATTATATATGTTTTCTGATGGTCTTAGGCGACCCCTGTGAAAGGGTCGTTTGACCCCCAGAGGGGTCGCGACCCACAGGTTGAGAACCGCTGGCCTAAATCTTTCTCTCTTCTGAGGTCAGATCTGTGCATCCTGATGCAAACTGCTCTCGCAGCCCAGCACCGTGACGCCCACAGTTCAGAGCTGGAACCAGAGCCCAGGTGCCCTGCCTCCTAGCTCAGTCCTCCTATCACAGCACCACTGCTCCTCCAACCTCACAGCATAAAACACGGACCAAATAAACACCCAGAGAAGGACAAGACAGAAGTCACGTGCTGACCGGTGCCAGAAGCAGGATTTAGACCCAAGTCAGAGTGGCTTCTGGACAGTGTGCCCCGTCCCTCCTGGGGTCTGGAGAAGGGAAAATACACAGATAAGGGAGGGTAAGACCAGCGGATGGGCTGGTGCGCTGTGCAGGGTAGCTGGACAAAGGCTTTGTGGCTGAGGAGTGCTGGAAAGAGGGTGCATGCTGGGACTCCCTGCACCAGGCTAGGGACACTGCATGCGTGCGTGTCCATGGGAGAGAGGACAGAGGGCTGAGGGCAGGGCTGAGGGTTGTGGCTGCATTGAGGGGATGGCATGAAGAACCAGAACAAGGGGACAGACAGAGGTGAAGACAAACTCCTGCACCCCAGAGGAAGGGGGCTGGGACATGACCGCCCCTTTTTGTATTGCCCACAAGCTCAGAATGGCGTGTACACTGTTAAAGGGTTGAAAATTTCCAAAGAAGAAGAATATTTGATGACATCGGAAAATTATATGAAATGAAAATCTCACCGTCTATAAATAAAGTTTTATTGGAACACAGCGTGCTCGTTCACTGTGCCTATTATCTATGATGGATTCCTGCCACAGTGGCAACAGAGACCATATGGCCCACAAAGCTCCAAATATTTACTATCTGGCCCTTTGCAGCAAAGTGTGCGAACCCTACCTCAGAGGAAAAGGGCCCTGGGCCACAGGGACGCCCTCATATCGGAGGGGAGGCAGCTGGGGGTGGGGGTGGGGAGGGTCCCAAAGGAGCAGAAGGAGGCGGTGGGCGATCTGGACCAGCTGCCCTGGCTTTCCCATGACAAACGCCTCCAAAAATGAACCTACGTGTTCCCAGCTCTGAGCTAGTTCCCCAGGGGAATCCCAAAGGGCCCGGACCCCTGCACACACCCCTGGCCTGGGAATCCCAGCTCCACCACCGTGAACCGCGTGAGCTTGTGCCAGTCCATACTCTCTGACTCTGGGGATCTCCATCTGTAAGAGGCAGATGCTGCCACAGACCAGGAAGGACTGTTGAGAAGTCTATAGGAGGACAAAGTTCATAGATGCCAGGGGCATTCTGAAATCCACACCTTGCTGCTGTTATGGAAGTGGGTGCACCTCCTAACCGCGCCCACTAGAGGGCAGGAAGGCCCCGCTGGCAGCCACCAGGGTGTCGGAGTTGGTGGAAGATTCCCGCCTGGGAAGAGGTGCCACCCTGCTGTTTACAACCCTGGCCTTTGATCACTCCTGTTCTCCCTGAAGCCTGCTGGCGGCCAGGCTGGGGCAGAGCTTCTCGCTGGAGGAGGCCCAGGCTTCCTTCATACCCGTGGTGCCCGCAGAGGCAGGCCAGATAGAGCCCAGTCACCCGCACACACTCCTTCTCCTCTATTCGCACATCCCCCACCCCCACCCCCCAGTCATCCTCCAATGGCCCTGGGATGCAGAGCAGGAGGGCAGTGCCCCTCATCCGGGTGAGGGAACCGCAGCCCAGAGAGGTTGAGTGGCTTGCCCTAGGTCCCACAGCTGGTTAGCAGTGTGTCTGGGATTGGAGCTCGAATCCTATCTTCTGATGCCAGGTGTGGCTCTCTCCTGGTCAGCAGCTGTCCTTAACTGTCCGTAAGGACCCGGTCTCCCTGGGGCTCCACCTTCTGCGGCTCTTTCAGCGTTCCTGTCCTTGTCCTGTGGGCTGGTGAAACAAGAAACCAGCCCTCATCCCCATGGAACTCAGACTGTTCCACGTGCTTCCACACATGTGAGCTCACTTCCACCAAGAACAGGCTCCCCAGGATATATGAGGGCAGTGACTGCTCTGTCCACGGGCCACATATATTAATTGATTTCAGAGAGGAAGGGAGAGGGAGAGAGAGAGAGAAACATCAATGATGATGGAGAATCATGGATCAGCTGCCTCCTGCACACCACCCACTGGGGACCAAGCCCGCAACCTGGGCATGTGCCCTGACCAAGAATTGAACCGTGACCTCCTGGTTCATAGGTGAATGCTTAACCACTGAGCCACCCTGGCCAGGCTGTCCACTGGCTTTAAATGCAGTTGTGAGCTCAAGGGCAGACGGGCACATGCACACACAGATGTGACAGGGACGAAGAGGTTGCCGGGCGGAAGTGGCCAGGGAAGGCTGCCGGAGATGGCCTGGGGAAGCCGCAGGGAGGAGAGGGAAGAGGCAGGGATGCTCATGGTTCTTCAGGGTCTGTCTGTAACAGATAGCAGAGCTCTTAAGGGTGGGTGTGACAGGAAACAAGGGAGTTTCAGCAAGTCCTCACAGAGGCTGATATGAAAGCGATGAGTGTGGATAGCTGCATGGCGAATGTAGTCAATAATGTCTGGATAACGGGGTATGAGGCCAGGTGGGTGGTGGGGGCGGGGGGACCACTCTGTGGAGTGCATGGTTTCCTGGCCACTTTGCTGGACATCTGAAACTGGTGAAAATGGTATTGAGTGTAAACTGTGGTTAACATTTTTTAAAAATGTGTATATAAAATGTATATATAAAAATGGCGTATTTGCAACACACGCACAAGGAAAGGAATTGGGAAGCAGGCACATGGGGAGCAAGCAGAGGAGGACGTTCCTGTGGTCCAGGCCTACGGTGGCTGAGACACGGGGAGAGGGCGTGGGTCTGGAAGAACAGCGGGATGTGGGCCTGATGTGACGTGGGCAGTGGGACTAACTGGGGGACCCAGCAGGGTGTCTGAGTGGGAGGGGTGGTGCTAGAGGAAAGAGGACTCTCCTTACGTGAGGATGAGTTTGAGGACATCATGTAGGAACGCTCCAGGAATGCATCAGGACACAGGGTGGGATGTTGGAAGGGAGTCAGGTCCTGAGACATAGAAAAGGAGGGACTCAGCCACAAGGACACGACCTCTGAAGCCGTGAGAGGGAGTGAGGATGCCAGGGGAGCAGTGGGAGGACAGGCGCAGGTGGGGCAGGGACAGGGCCTAGTAGGGGCGGCCCAGGGGGAGGGTGTGTAGAGGAGCCTGCTCAGGGGTCAATCCCCTTTCCCACCCAGCAGCTCCCAGGTAGAGCACATACACATACAGATGTGACAGGGACGAAGAGGAACCCCTAGCAACCATGATGGGTTCAAGGGGGACATTGGTCTTGAGTCAGGCCAACGAGAACCACAGCACTGATGGCCATGCTGGGAAAAAGAAGCCCCCTCCATCAGTACGTGAACAACGAGGCAGGTGGGGCCAAGAGCCCTTGATACCCATTTGGGACCCCAAGCGGGGGCCAGCCTTAGGCTGAGGAAGACAGAGCAGGGGATGGAGGAGACCTGGCCCTAGGCCACATCCAGGCCGGTTCATCGCTCTCTGCCTGAGCCCTGGGCGGACAAACATAAACGAACACTTTCTTGTTGAAGGCAGTTAGTGGAGTTTTGTTTCCTGAAAGTGGAACATTCCCACCCATACTGAGGAGAAAGGAGAGCCGTGCCATGTTTTGGTGATTGAGGAAGGAGACGTTTTCCAAATGGAGGGAGTGGTGACTAGTATGAGACGCTGAGAGTTCAGGTCAGAGATGTTTTATTGACCAAGAACTGTGTGGCTGAAGAGGACACCGTGGGCCAGAGAGGTTCCTGTGGGCAGACAGCCCCACCCCAGGACTCAGGGTTCCCAGTCAGTGCGCACCTCAGGGGGGCTGTGTCTTGGAGGTCCTCACCCATGGCTTTGGTCCCCTCCCTCAGCCCCCACTCAACTCCATCCCAGAAAGTTCAGGAGGTTTAAAGCCAAATCTCCACCATCTTACTTCTACCTCAGACAAAAAATATTTAAGAACTCTTTTAAACAGAGAGACCACGCTCCTCCTTACTCAACCACCCAACACCGGGACCGCTTTTCCCAGTATCCACCTTGATTCCTTTCAGTTGGGAGTGATCCATCAGCCCTCCCCGGATGGGGCTGGTTGGTGGGCCCGTAGGAATCTGAAGGTGACACACTGGGCGTGGGGACAGAGGGAGGCAGGTGAGGAGTTGCCATGCCCCAAACATGGCCCCCCCAGGCTGAGTCAGGGCACCCCCCCCCACCCAGGCTGAGGCAGGGCCCTGGGCTCTTCCTGAGCAGATTAGCACTGTGGTCCCAGTGACTGAGCTGCCGAGAATGCTATTGTAGCAAGAGGCTTGCCCAGGTGCAGACGCGGGCCCTGGCGTGTCCCGACACACAGACGGAAACGAGCAGAATAAGCTCCCAGCTAAGCCGCTCTATTGTCCTGCTTGTTGCTAAAACACCTGGCTGAGTGTGCTGCCCAGGACCCCTCCTGCCTCCAGGACTACACTCCACGTCCCTGCAGGCACCCCGCTCCCAGTGCCGCCATCAAGGAGGCTGAGCGCGCAGCTACAGCTCAAAGCTCCTGTTCCAGGTCCCTGCAAGTCAGTCAGCTGCCCCAGGCCACGGGCAAGTCAATAGCAGGGCCAGGATTAGCACTTAGGTCTCCTGGCCCCAGTGAGAGGTCAAGACTCAAACTACATGAGAACATTTACTTATAAAATCACAGAGGTAGAAGGAGTAATTCGTAGAAGAAATGGGCCCTAGGAGCTTGGGAGTGAGGAAGGTAATGGTAACCCGCCTGGGAGGAGGGGAAGGGCAGAGGGAAGGGGAGAGTGAAGAGGAAAAGAGGGAGGGTGCTGCTGTGCCGGGAGGGAGAGCATGCTGACTGGGTCCTCTGTCCTAAGGGTTTTAAGGGTGGAGAGCTTAGGGGAGGATTTAATAGAATATGCAGCAGCTTTCCAGGTGTGTCCTTTCAGGGTCTAGGTCTCCACTGATGGATTGGTTGGTGCCAGGGCAGGGTCATTACCCAATGCAGCTGGTCCTGAGGTCAGCTGTGGCTGGTTTTGTTGCTTTTCTGGGCCTGGAGCTGAAATACAATTGAGGTCTAGATGTTATCTCTAGGGAGGAAAGTTCAGGGGGTCCAAACCGCATGACCAGAGACATGCTGGGGGAGGAAAGGTCACCCTGGAAGCGAGGTCTCACCCTACAATTGCCCATTGCTAGGAACATGGGCTTTCTGCCCTGGTGACCGTCTGCACCTGGCCCATCGTCCTTGCTCTGCTCATGTCTGTCTAACTGCCCACCACAGGTTCTTATTTCATGCAGGAAAGAGTCCAGGTGATGTTGAGACGATATTTATTAAAGCTGGGAAGGAAGGGCTACCCGAAACAACAGGAGAAAGACCAGGCGGGCTGCTTTGTCTCTCTGGGAGTGTTATAGGAAAGAAGTGAGCCAAGGCGTTTCACTAAACAGTTAGAGAAAAGGGGGCCTTGGAGACAGGTTCCGGGGTCAGCCCGGATGAGCTGCCGCTGCCCATGGCTCCCCTGGTTGCAAGTCTCTTGGGGACCCTGAGAGTTCAGGAGAGAAGAATAACGATGCACCCTGAGAGAGGAGAAGGCGAGGTCGTGCTCCAGAGAGAGCCGTGCTGGGTCTTTGTCTTGAGGGTTCTCATCTGTTTCCACAGTTGGGAATTTCAGGGGAGGTCTTAGGGGAAGATCTCAATAGAATATTCATCAGCTTCATGCTGATGCGCCAAAATGAGATTTATTTCCCTGAGTTCATCCATCCTTGGGTGTGGTTGGCACAAACGGGATTTCTGCTGTCGCCCTGAGTAGGGTGATTTAAGCTATTTACCCTCCGGTTGGGTAAACCCTGTCCTCTTCATTGTGCTTGGTTAGGGAAGATAAGCTTGTGATTTACTAGATGGCTATAAACTACTTGGCCATGTAACTACCTGTCTCAGTTTCCCTATTTCACTTGTCCAACGTGTCTCAGTGGCACGTCACATTGAGGGAGGTAACATTCCCACACCTGGCAGAGAAACCAGAGTGGAAAAGTCCCATCCCCCACCAGGGCAGGCTGGACATGGGGAGGGCCTGTGAGGGCTCACCCACAGGCGGCAGACACTGCTGCATTCCGGGGACTGGAAGCTGGGTGAGCACTGGAACTTCCACGTAGGCATGGCCACTGCAAGCGTGGGGCCATCTGAGATGTATACGCTCCTGAACAAAGGAGCTCTCTCTCCTGCTCTCTCAGTTCCTGCTCCTGGCTTGCGGGGGCTCTCACATCTGCCTACATGGCCCACAGCCACGGGACCCCACCACAATGGACTAATGGACTGCAGCTAGCCTGATGCCACACCAGACCCAGCTCCGCCATGGAAGGGAAGCTCTGCACCCTGGACCTGCTTTTAGCTCGTCTGGATCTCCAGCTACGCTTCTCCCAGGACCGGGTTAAGGGAAATGGGACTTCACAAGCCCAGGGATGTAATTCCATGCCAATAAAAATCACTCATCCTCCCATGCGAGTCTCAGAAAATTATTTTTCTCGAGATATCATAAGGACCTGACTCCCAGCACCCAGTGGGAAAGGAATACCACTTCCACTGGGGGATCCCTCACTTCCATCGATAACACAGATCAGATCTCTCTTCCTTGCCCCTAAAACCCATCCTCCGAAGGTGCTCCAGGCTGATCCCCCGGGTCAGTGTGAGCAGCTGACCCTCCCATTTAAATCCTCAAGGGCTCCCCATCCCGGTGGGATCCTCTTGGGCTCCTTAGTGAAGCAGGAATTTTAGGGGAATTATAGGCAGGCTTAGGGGATTTTTAGAATTGGGGTCCACCGAAAAACACGGGGCTACAGACTGGGAGAAGGTACATCTCCATCACACAAGGAAGCCAGGTGCAGTTACATCTCCATAAGACAGGGAGCAGCAACAGTTGCATTTACATAAGACAGGGGAGCTGGAAGTAGCCAAAAAGGTCTATATTTACAAAATAAAGAAGAAGGAAGAAAGCCAGAAAGAAAATAACAATGAGGAAGAGGGATGGGGGAGGGGGGGGCGGGGCACCTCAATGTGGGGCTCAACCTTTGAGCCCAGGAGATACTATAGTCTAAGGGAATAGTGACCAATCAGAGGGGATATCAAGGCACCAGGATCTGCAGCCTCGATAAGCCATAGGGGAAAGGAACTCAGTGGGACCCTTTCCCCCTCTCCATGTGGGAGTCCATTCTGTGGGACTCTTTCCCTCTCCCCATGTGGGGGTCTGTCCTTGTTCTTCAATAAATCTCCACCTTTGCTATACCACTTTCTGTGCGTGGATTCATTCTTCGGTTCTGGCGGGCAAAGAATGCGGGTTCCAGTCCAAAAATTCCGTTTCATTAGCATGACCAAAAAAGACGACTGTGGTTTGACTCCTGCTTGCCAAGGCAGTGCAGTGTGTAATCAGAAGCATAGATGCTGGAGCCAACTTCTGGGTTCCAATCCTGCCGGCTACTTTTTTGCTGTGTGACCAAGGGCAAATTACTGAACTTCTCTGTGCCACTGTTTCCTCGTCTGTGAAATCAGAATTTTAAAAGTTCCTGCCTCATAGACTCGTGTGGATTAAGTGAGTTTTCTGTGCAAAGCACTTAGAACTGCGATCGTTACTACTTCCTTCTCCTGCTTCCTCTCCTGCCCCTCCTTGCCTCACACATTTGCTTCAGCAGCTGGGCCTTTCCTGTGATCCAGCCCCATGTCCCGCTGCCCACAAACTGTGCTATTTCTCACCTCTGTGTCTCACCTCAAAGAAGTAACTTTATCTCCTCAACTAGACTGAGAGTCCTTCGAGGGCAGGCCTGGGTCGTTGGTGCCCAAAACTCTGCATGGTACACAGCATGCCCTCCATGAATGTGCGGAATGAATAAAGAATTGCTTTATCATAATTAGTTCATTAATATTAATCAAAGGACGACAGCAAAGGGGAGGCCAGACGTTATCAGCATGGTCATCTGGGCAGCTTCACCAGGAAGCTGCAGCTTCATGCTCCCCAGGGAACCACTGGTCCATCTCCTGCAGATCACTGCGGGAACGGATCAAACAAAAGGGGAGATGGATGCATTCTCAGTGAAGTTGGGGTGACATAGGAAAGGTGCTTGCCTGTCAGTCTAGCCCAGGGAACAATGGATTGTGCACCCCAATGCAAGCCTACGAAATCTTGGAAGGTTGAAATTCCCAAAGAGTTCCCTTCTTCCTCTTCTTGTGCTCCAGGACCCACACTCACCTGTGTGTTCATCTGTTCTCTCTCCACAGTCATGTGACCATAAGCAGCCACATGGCCCATGGCTGTGCAAGCCCCACAGCCAGTGGACTGCAGCTGGGGGCACAAGCTAAGCTAGCCAGATGCTGGCCTGGCCTGGACTTTCATATGGAGCGGAAACCCTGGACACAGGTTTTGACTCTGGCCCTGCTGAAGATAAGATTGGGCTTCTTCCATGGCCAGACGGACAGAGATGAGACCTTGGAGGGGAACCCCTTAATATTACATCATCAATAAAGCTTCCCATGAGACCCCCTCCTCCCATGGGGGCCTCAGGAAATTCTACTCCTCAAGGTACCCCAAGAACTCTACTTCCACTGATAACAGAATGAGTGATTGAGAGTGTTGGGTTTGGGTCTTCATTGCAGTGGGAGTGCTTATGTGGGAGGATTTTGGGATGTCACTATGGTCCCAAGGATACATGTTAATATTCCTGTCCCTCCCCCAAGCACATGTCCATACCCTACAATAGGTATCCAGAACACAATGATGGCCATGCCAGCAGAAGGGCCTGGAGCCCCCTGGGGTTGATGGAGATGCTCTTGGAGGGGAGGAGGCAAAGAGGAAGGAAAATGGGACTTGGGTCTGCTGTCCCCCAAAGTCAGCTACCCCCTAACTTTCTTTGGGTCTTCATGATTCTTGTGTCCCTGGGGCCCTGCTCCTAGTGTGACCAACAAGGTTCCGTGGGCTGGAGTCAACGCTCCCACAGCTGTGCCGTGCCACTGCCCTGAGCCCGTAAGTGGGCATAATAACACCTCTTCTCTCTTCCCAGGCTGGTTGTAGGGCTCCGCTTCTTCAATCACCAACCAATCACCCATTCATCCATTCACTCAACAACTGTAGTGTCTTCCAGGTCAGGCATGGTGCTGGTTGCAGGGGGCACAACCTTGGTTAAGACACAGGGGACTTGCCATAACTGGTTTGGCTCAGTGGGTAGAGCGTCAGCCTGGGGACTCAAGGGTCCCAGGTTTGATTCCGGTCAAGGGCATGTACCTTGGTTGCGGGCACATCCCCAGAAGAGGGTGTGCAGGAGGCAACTGATCGATGTTACTCTCTTATCGATGTTTCTAACTCTCTATCCCTCTTCCTTCCTCTCTGTAAAAAGTCAATAAAATATATTAAAAAAAAAAAAAGACACAGGGGACTTGGAAACACAGACAGACAGACAGACAATGAAACCATGAAGTGTGGTGAGTTATGACCAAGAAAGTATAGAGTATAATGGGAGTGAATGACATAAGGGGAGATGGGCCTCTTTGGGGCCCCAGGACTGCCCTTTGATGCAGTGGTACCAGGTGCCAAAGAAATGGTGTCTAGTGGTCTCTCCTGGCCACAGATTCTTGGCACCACGACCCTCTTTCCTCCCTGCCCTCCCCCCCTCGCCCCCCATGCCAAGGACCCGCATTGCTGTCCTTCAGTGCGTGAAAGGGCTTTGACACCAAAGACTTAATCTTGTGAGGCTCGAAGGCCCCTTCCAATCCCTTGCGTCTAGAGCAGAGTTGAAGGTAGTTCACAGTGTCTGGGAAGAGAAAGTGGATGGTCCAACAACCCCCACTATCCCTCCAGGCAGCTGCGTGCCCTGGCCCCTGCATTTCCCTCTCCTGTACTCCTCTGGAAGCAATCTAGAATTCCTCTTCACTCCCTTTACCAGCTGGGTGACCTTGCACACGTTACCTAACCTCTCTGAGCCTCAGCTTCTATATTTGTAACATCCACGCTATGGGGTTGTCATAAAATTACATGACTTCACAGAGGTAAAGTGCTTAAGACAGTAATTCACACAACCAAGCAAACACGGAGATTGCACACGGTGAGCTCTCTGTGTTTCACAAGCACTATCCTTGCTTTTATTACTATGTGTTAGGTGCTACTTGTCTCAGGTCCTTGAGGGCATTCATCATGGTCTCCCCAGGGCACAGTGCCAGGCCCTCGCTCAGAGCAGACAGGCCAAAAGTATTTGTTGAGTGACAACTGACTAAATGGTCAGTAGGAGCACTGGGATGGGCTAAGGCAAACGCTCATAGACAGGGCTCTCTGCTGGGGAGGGGTCAGAGAGAGGCCGCAGGGCCGCAGCAGGGACCGTCAGGGGTGCCCGGTTTGGGGTGCTTCTTCTTTTCCTGCTTGTGGCTGTGACCGTCTGCTGGGGGTGGGAAGGGCCGGTGTCCAGGGAGGTGGAGTCCGGAGCCAGCCGAGAGGACTTCCTCTTCTGCCCCTGAGCTCCTGGCCTGGGAACAGCAAGAGCGGGAGTCCTCATGGTCCCGCAGAGTGGATGGGGCAGCTGGCCAGGTTTCCCTGAAACTGCCGGGGTGTGAGGAAGGAGGGCAGCCCTAGTGGCCCGCAAGGTGGAGGGCTACAGGCTGTCCCATGTCAGAGTGGAATGTGACCACACTAAGAAAACGGGGGTGGGGGGTGGGGAGGAGGACTTGTCTCCCAGGGGTCAGTGTAGGGCAGTGATGGCGAACCTTTTGAGCTCGGCGTGTCAGCATTTTGAAAAACCCTAACTTAACTCTGGTGCCGTGTCACATATAGAAATTTTTTGATATTTGCAACCATAGTAAAACAAAGATTTATAGTTTTGATATTTATTTTATATATTTAAATGCCATTTAACAAAGAAAAATCAACCCCAAAAAATGAGTTCGCGTGTCACCTCTGACACGCGTGTCATAGGTTCGCCATCACTGGTGTAGGGCCAGGACTCACATTGGTCACCAGCGTGTTTCCCACCTTTGCACAGCCTCGCAGGAGACGCGTGGCCGCTTGAATCCCAGTCTTTGAAGCTCAGCAGAGGCAGGCGGGCAGGGCAGGGCCCCTGCAGCCTCACTCAGTGAGTGGAATGATGAGTCAAGATCACTGAAGCACATTTTCACAGGAATTGTGTTCTAAATCGATCAAGAACTGGCTTCAGGAGGACCTCATATGTCCCGTGTCCCTTTATAAACCGTGGAAAAGGGAACTCGGTGGGACTCTTTCCCCTCCCCCACATGGGAGTCTGTGCTTGTTCTTTAATAAATGTCCACTTTTGCTGTACCAAAAAAAAAAAAAAAAAAAAAAAAAAAAAGAACTGGCTTCATTGCTAGTGGACAAGAAAAGCTCTGGAATGTTGGGTTATGAGTTGGGTTTAGGTGCCTCTGCTCTCTAAATCTGCTGGGAGCTCGCCTCCTTTTTCTCCTCTCAGCCGCCTAGTCCTGTAGATGCAACCAGCCAAGCAATGAACAGCCGAGAGTGTTGTCCAAGGGACCGCAGGTGGGAACATCTCGCGGAAGTGACAGTGATCTGTTGTCGGGACCCCAACAGTCAGGGACTCCAATAGCAGGGGCTTCCTGGGCCAAAGGGCGACACGAAGGGGCTGGGTGGGTGCTGGGTGCTCTGTCTCAGGAGGTGGTGTGCAGCCAGGAGACCACCAACAATTCTGTTGCGAGATTCCTGTGGACTCTGTACCACCACACATGCATGCATGCGTGCGCACTCACGCACACACACACCCCCCACATGCAAACTCACACACATTCTCAGGCACAAATGCCCCACTCTTACACACAAATACATACATACTCACATGCACGCACAAACACATGCACACACACTCCTTCCTCACCATCTCCTTGCCACATATACACACGCCACTCTGCTCCCTTCACACACGAAGACAATTCCAAACAGACGTGCCTGTGAGATTTTCCATTTGTTTCCAGTGGGGAATGAAGCAATGGCTGAGGACGAGCTTGGGGGAAGGGTAGTTGTAGTTCTTTCTGAAGTTGTCTGTGTGACTACCATGAAGCCTGCGTTCGCAGTTATTTTCCATTCATTTAGTCATTCCACATGTACTTCCACTTATACTCAACACCTACTATGTGCTCGGCACAGTTATAGGCTCTAAAGGTCTTAGTTTGTGATCCCCAAGAAGTGGACCTTGAGATTAGGGCTTTAAAAAAATCAAAAGGCTTTATTGAGATATCATTCACAATTAACTGCTACTGGGTGTGGATTTCTTCATGGGGTGATGAAAATGTTCCAAAATTGGTCGTAGTGATGTGAAAAATCACCAAATTACACACTTTGAATGGGTGAATTGTATGGTCTGTGAATGATATCTCAATAAAGCCTTTTGTCTACCGCACACTTAGCGTATTAGGCTTTTATCATATAGGATATCCTGGTTACCTACCACTCACTGGCTCTGTTGTAGGTGCTGGGGATGAAGCAGTGACAAAGACAGATTAAACCCTCACCCTTATGATGTTTGTGGTCTAATAGAAGAATCGTAGTTGCAGAAATAAGTAAATAAAGCAAATAAAACAATCCCAGGTAGCAATGAAGTTATGAATAGGAAAACACGGGAATGGGAGAGAATTTCTGTTGCGGTGGGGGGTTTTCTCAGGAGTTGATACATGAACATGAGAACGTTATTCACACCAAGATGGGGAAGGGTGTTCCAAGCAGAAGGAAGAGCAGATGCAAGGCCCAGAGGCAGGAGCAAGCTCAGAGCACTCCCGGGGGACAGAGAGAAGGCTTGTGCCACTGAAGATGAGGCGCGTGTGGGAAATGAGAGAAGAGGGGTCGGATCGTATAAAGCCTCATAAGCCATGTTAAGAAGCTTGGGTTTTATTCTAATTCCAATAAGAAGTCTTTGGGAGGTTTTAAGCAGCGGGAGGGATGTGATCTGATTTATGCTGAAACAATCACTCTGGCTTTTAGATGGAAAGTAGACTGTAGTCGTTAGGGTGAGTGGAAGCAGAGACCAGTTAGGAGGCTGGTGCAGAGAGAGGGGAGATTACTAGACTCAAGTAGTAGCAGGGAAGATGGGAAGAGGGGTTGGATTTGGCAATGGGTCTTGCTGATAGATTCTATGTAGAGGGTTAGGAAAAGAGAGGAATCATGCATGTTCTCTAGGCTTTTGGATAGAGCCGATAGTGCTGTTAACTAACATAGGAAAAATAGGTTGGGGGTTAGCGGTATCAGATCAAGAATTCCATTATGGATGTGTTAAGTTTGAAATACCTAGTTGACATTGGTTATGGGTTGACTTGTGCTCCCCCCGAAAAAAGATATGTTGAAATCCTAATCCCCAATACCTATGAGTGTGACCTTATTTGGAAATAGGACTTGTGCAAATATAATCAAGTTAAGATGAAGCGTTTAGGATGGCCCTAATCCAATATTACTAGTGTCCTTACGAGAAGCAGGAAGTCTGGGACACACACACAGAGGAGAACACTGTGTAAAGATGCAGACACAGAGGGAAGACGGCCATGTGAAGGTGGAGACAGAGAGAGGTGCGGTGCTGCCACCACCAGCCAAGGAACATCTGGAAGTGCCAGACAGAGGAGGAAGAAGCAAGGAAGGATCCTCCTCCCTGATGTTGTCCCTGAGGAAAGTGAGACTCAGAGGGAGTGGGGCTCTGCCAACACCTCGATTTTGGACTTCCAGGCTCCGGAACTAGGAGACAATACATTCCTGTTGCTTCAAGCCACCCATGTTCCTGGTACTTTGTCACATCAGCCCTAGGAAACTGATACAGCATCCAAGTGGAGAGGGCAAGTGGGCATTTGGGTATGCAGGCCCAGAGCTCAGGGGAGAGATGTTAGAGAGAGTTCAGAGGAGAAGAGAGCCCGTGGAGAGATGCGGGAATGGCCAGTGCGGTGGGGTGGGGAGGTGTTTCAAGGGAAGAGAGTGCTTCAGGGGGAAGAGGAGAGAAGTCATTGTGTCAAACACTGAGGAGAGTTCAAATCAGACTGGCTTTGTTTGGCTTTTGGATTTGGTAAGAGGGAGGCTGGTTTTTAAAAAAAGTGAAAAAAGAGGGAGGTTACTGAAGACCTAGACAAGAGAGATATCAGCAAGTGGTGGAGACAAATCAAACTGGAGTGAGCTGAGGAGAGACTGTAGGTAAGGAAGTGTAATTACAGAGAATTGTTTTGAGTTTTGTTACAAACGGACAAAGAAATGCAGTCTTACCTAGAAAAAGATGTGGAGGTCAAGGCATAATTTTTATGTTGGTAGAGATGACATAAGGGAAGACCAATAATTCAGGAGCGAGTAGAGACTTGCAAGAAGCAAAGCCATTGGGAGAAGCAAGAGTGGATGGGGTCCATGCACAGATGGAGGAACTGGCCCCCCGATAAGAACAGAGCCTCTTCATCTGTTATAAGTGCAGGGATGATGGAGAGTATGAGTAGAGAGCATGCAAACGGGTTGGTGGAAAGATCAAGTAGTTCTCATTTGTTTGCATTTCTTTGTATTTATGATATCAGTGAAGTACGGGGCAGAGTCATATGGAGGGATGCTGCTAGAGCTTTGAATGAAGAGAGAGGAAGGTGAATACACCATGGAAACGTAGAAGGTTTGCTGGGGAGATTTGAGTACTCCTTTGAGATTTCAAGTCATAAGGTTAGAGTGAGACCATTCAGTAAGGATGGTTGTGTGATTTCTTCAGTAATGTTTAGCTGCTTGGGTAGGTGACTAGCTGATTTAAACAGGGTTGGGGTTTGGCCAGATAAGTACAATGAAAGAAAAGAGAGGCAAGAAGATGAGGGTGCTTGTAAGAGAAATATCACAGTAATAAAATCTGAAAATTAAGCTAGAAAGGGGGAGAAGTGGTCCTTTGTAGGACATGGTGGACAATAAAAATGTGTTCAGTTGATTAGGTCCCTCTGGAATCAAAGAATAGTTTGAATGGGGTCTGGTAGAAAATTAATTGGAAGAGACAGAGGGCATTAGTGACTGAGATGTTTGAAAATGAGGTTATTGGGGGTATAGATATTGGTAAGAACAAGATTTAGGGTGTGATCATGGGAATGGATGGAAAAGATAGCAAAAGGTAGCAAGCGGTGGGATCTATCCCCATTGATATGAAAGATGCTGCAGTTTTTGCGGAAGGAAGGAGAAGCAGTTTGGACGCCCTTTTATAGACCCCGAGATATGTGAGTCCTCATCCCTCATCCTTGCTTATCGTGGAGTCTGCTGGGGGCAGTCTTCAGGGGACAGCCAGGAGTCAATGAAGGGAACGCTGGGGGAGGGGTTTAAGGCTAGAAGGGCATTGGCTAGTCACAGACTGAGTTCCAAAGGATACAGTGCAAAGGTTCCGGATGGTGAGGAGAGATGGGAGACAAAATTCAAGTAGTAGCTGGTTTGGGGATTGGGTCTGTGGGATTACAGATGATGTGGGCGACTGGGATTTGTGATATGAGGCTTGATGGGGCATGTTCTGATGCTGTCATTGAGGAAGGTGGATGGTCAGTTAAAGCTACAATACAGTCCAGAGTACTTAGTTAACAAGTGTGAGGTCTCTACTGAATAAAAGGATGAATGAAACAAACCCTGGCTGTATCCCTGAGATGTGTAGTGCTGTGCCGGCCACATGGCATAATCATTGGTTAAAACCGCATGTATCGGATGCTCTGGTAACTGTGATAGGAGCAGGCCAATACCCAGCGCACTGCATACAACAGGGTCTCAGAATGTGTGAGTGGGTGATGATCATCTCTTAGTGCCTTTGATTCCTTAATATGGAAATCGTTGGCACTTTGTCCCTTCTGATGAAGGTCATTTCCATGTTCAAGACTAACTAGGGACTGGATTGTAGTTGCATTCTGCCTTAATGAGGAATAGTGGACAGTAGGCAAAGGGGCGGGGGCAGGAAGGTGATGTGTCCAAGGCTGGAGTTACAGAACGTCCTGTGCCCCAGCCCCCAAGCCAGACTAAAACCCTCACCAGGCCCTTCTCCAGAAATTCAGAGCAGGAAAAGGAGCAGCCACATCCCCCCTTAGACTGAAAGGTGGCCATTCCAGCCCTGATACTTGACGTTTCTTCTTTCCCTCCCTTAGCTGTTGCTCCTCTCCATAAATGATTTCCATTTCTTCTGATTCTTCCTTTTCTAGCCTTTCTGACCCTGCTTGCCCTACCTTTTGTTTCATTGAGGCTGGGGCCACTATCTCTCTTTTCCTCCCCAGGATCTCCCAGAAAATGCTTCCTTCCTGTCTCAAACCCCCACCCCCAATGCCACTAGATATAAGAGTGCAAAGCTTTCTTTTAAGAGGCTCTAAGGTTCCCGCTGAGGTTATGCCCCAGTATCTGTGGTGACCTGGCCTGGTCTCTGTGTGGCTGAGAGAGTGTCTCTTTGTGCTGGTGATGAATGGCTGCCCTGTCCTGGCCGGGACCTCAATACCTGGAGGGTAACAGGAGAAAGCCCACTCCCCTCCTTAGGCTCCGCACCTGCTGCTCTCAGCTTTCCTGAGGGGCCACAGCGTGCTGGGGTGGATAGCTCGCTTGCTAAGCTTTAGAAGCACTAACGAAGGAAGCAGGTCCAGGAATCCTTCCTGCCCTACCTTCTCTGGACAGAATGGGGCCCGTGGAAGGGCTGCCCAAACCCCTGGCCTTTCGTTGCTCTCCCCTCTGCTGCATCCCCATCCATCTCATGTTACTCCCAGGAATGTGGTCTCTCAGTAGAACAATGGGCCGACTGGGATGCTATTTCCCTCTGTGACAGAGGGTTTGAACTGGAGAATTTCTGGACTGGAAATATCTCACCTGGTTGACATCTTCACCTTTGCCTGTGGACAGAGTGCAGGCCTTCAGGCCAGATCACTTCTGAAGGACACGCTATGCTTTTCTTTAATAAGCCATCCTGCTATTTCAAACTGCGAATCTCCATTCAGTTCAACAACTGTGTACTGAATGCCCACTTGGTGGTGGTTGTTATGTTGCTTCACGTATTATCTCATTAAAATATTTCACTATTCATTTTGGACAGGTAATACATGCATATGGTACATCACAGCTACTAGGGGGACCATGAGAAGCGAGTTCCTCTTTTTGCTCCAGTGCCCCATTCACTCAGCAGTAACTGCTGTTACCAGTGTCTTTTGTATGTTTCCCGATATTCCACACACCTATCATTTCACTTCATCTTGCCGCACCT
Organism: Myotis lucifugus; assembly: GCF_000147115.1. Taxonomy (NCBI): domain Eukaryota; kingdom Metazoa; phylum Chordata; class Mammalia; order Chiroptera; family Vespertilionidae; genus Myotis; species Myotis lucifugus. The sequence continues at coordinate 952,787 of NW_005871193.1, read as the reverse complement.
TCTCAGGTGGGTACTGTGAATTCCACTTGAAAGATGAAGGAACGCTGCCTCAGAAAGGCTGAGTAAAGGGCACAGTGTGCGTTAGTAACAGGGCCAGTGTCGGTCGAGGTGTGTGTAAGTCCGAAGCCCATGCGGTTTCTGCTGTTTAATCATTTCCTTACCTTCCACACAGCCACTCTCTCAGCAGGGTTGGCTTGAGAGCCTGGGTGTGCCGGGCCCTGTCCTAGGTGCTGAAGGAGCTCCTAAAGCCTGGGGATGGCTCCTACCCTCATGGGGCTCACCAGAGAGCTGGGAAGGGGCACATACCCGAAGTCTAGTGAGGAGAAGGTAGGGAGCCACAAACTGCTTGGTCAAGAAATTTGCATGTGACACTAGGTAGGCCATACCCGCTTTCTGACTTTCATTTTCCCCATCTGTCCCACGGAGATAAACTTAATTCTCAGGGTTGTGCAAATCGAGGGATAATAAACGTGGAAGTGCTTGGAAAGCATACGATCCCAGCGTGTGGACAGGGGTCTAGGCTGGTCCTAGGGACAGCTTCCCCGTGTGACCACCAAGCGTCAGTGCCGAAGTAAACAGAGTGATACAAGAGGCCGGGAAGGGATAATATGGAGCAGGAAAGTCATCATCTAGGTCATTTATTTCAGGGTCTCTTTAGCAGGCAGAGTTGGTCCAGTTGCAGCAGACAGTGCCTAGAAGTAAAATGGGGGTAGGGTGCGGGGTTAGCCTAGAATGAGAGAGAACACACAAGTGAGCCTCTTCCAAAACCTTCAGCTGCCGGGCCTGGAAAAGTCTGCCCTGGGTTATACATGCAGCTATTACTCTGGGCAGTTCTGTTAGTTCCCCTGGAACAAGAGCACGGGCCCTCCCAGCCCCACCTCCCTCTCTGCAAGGTGGATGTTTGCTTGCCCTCGAAAGCCAGTTACCAGCAGCTCAGGGCCCTTTTACAAGTGTCTTCTGCTCAGAACACTCCTCCCCTCCCCCGCCCCTTCTCCAACCCATCTTCACCTAGCTATTGCTTATTTATCTTTAGGCCTTCACGTAGATCTCATGTCCTCAGAGAAGCTCTTCTGGGCTTGCTAACTAGATTAAGAACTCCTGCTCGTCCCCATCACCCCTCCCCCTATGTCTACCGATTAGCTCATATCACACCAGTCAGTGCCCACCAGACTGTCCACTCCAGGGGGGGGGAGGGTGGACACCATGCCTACCAGTTCATCTATGTGTCCCCAATGCCCAGCACAGAGCCTGGCCCTTAAGACATGCTAAATCATTAGTTGAATGAATGGCTGAAAGTAGTCACCCCTATTTCTGAGTTCAAAACTTGCCTGTACCTTGGTGTAGCACCTCTCACACAGTTGTAATTTTATTTTATTTATTTATTTTTTGCATGACTGCTGATCTGAATCTTTTCTCTCTGTATTTCCTGGTGCCTAGCCCACGTTCTGGCATAGGGGGGACCCTGCATATTACTTACTTGAGGAATGAATGAATTCTTGGCAGGGAGCTGCTTTGAATCAGAAGGTATTGCCTGTCTTCCAGGAGGGCATGGAAAGGCCCAGGAAATAGGGAACAAGATTGGGCTGGAGCTGATGGGGCTGGAGAAAGCAAAGAGCCTTAGTGCCACCTCCTCTTTGTCACTGCTACTGTGTGGAGGGCAGGAGATGGCCCCAAGGGAGGGGCCTTGGTCACTAAAGGGATCCTCTCCGCGGCCTCTCCAGGCCCCCTCTAACTGAGGCGGGCTTGGCTCAGGTGACCGACCCCAGCTGCCCCCCGTTTCTCCTTCTTGGAGGGGGCGGTGGGAGCAGAGGTTGGGGGAGGGAGTCTGAGATCTCCATCCTCTGGGCTTCTTTATCCCAGTCTTTTCGTCCCCAAGACACCAGCCAGAACTGAGAGGGGCGAAGGGTCAGGCGGAGCAGGGCGGCGGGGGAGGGGCGGCGAGCCAGCCGGCTGGTGTCCTCCGGTGTCTGGAGCCAAGGCCCCTGGCTCTTGGCCCCCGCGAAGGGAGGCGAGCCGGAGCTGTGCGGTGAATGCAAAGAGCCGGGCAGGCTCCCAGCCCGGCGCCGCCGACGG
>NW_005871193.1:940280-950148 GCF_000147115.1 Myotis lucifugus | reverse complement strand
TGCAGATATGTACGCGCGCGTGTGCAAATGCGTTTCACGTGTGTGTGTGCGCGCGCGCGTGTGCAAATGCGTGCATGTGTGTGTGCAGGTCGGGACCGGCGGGGGGCGGCGGGACCCCCCAGGCGCGGGGTGGCTTTGCCCGCAGGGGATCGTGTCCTGGGCCTTTCTCGCTCTGCCGGGAACTCCGGCGCGCGGGCAGGTCGCCGTCCCGCTCTCGCCAGCTTCTCCCGGCACCGAGCTCGGAGTTAGTTCCCTGACAGGCACCGTGCGGGGGCGCGGGGGCCCAGGCCCAGCCTGCGACGTGCGGGAAGTGGAAGCGCCCGCCCAGGGTCTGCCCCGACCGCAGGGGGCGCGCGAGGGGGGTCTTGGGGCACAGAGCAAGGTAAGGAGGCCCCCCTCGGCCCCCTGACACCCCGTAGGAGCTCGCGATGACCATGCGAGGCCGTGGAGGTGGCCTGTGGGGCTATGGGCGGGGGGTGGGGGGACAGAGACCGAAGTCTGTCCAAATGCCAAACCTGAAGTTCAGCGCATCGGTCGTCATTTCATACCTTAATGCATATTTATGCTGAGCCGAAATAGGCTTGGTAATTAACTCCCGGAGTCCTCCGCAGAGGTTAAAGGGACCCCGAAGATTTGTGCATTGATTGGGTACCCCGGCGGGGGTGTGTGTGTGCGCGCGCGCGGGTGTGCGTGCGCCCCGTGCGAACCCATTGAGAAGAATAATTATTTTTCTCCACTGGAAGCTACTGCGGAGTCTCAGACAAGGAGGGAAGAGAGAGAGAGGAAGAGAAAAAGAGACAAAGGAAGTGAGTGCGAGAGAGGAGCCGGCTCCGCAGCCGAACTGTGAGTACTGAGCGAAAACAAATAGGCAGAAAGTGCTGCGAGCCCGAGCCCTCGGCTGGGTGGAGGGCCGGGAACGGCCGGGGAGGGCTCGCCTCTTCGCGGGGCTTCGCCGGGCGACGAGGGGTTCCTGAGGCTCGGGCGGACTCCCGATGCAGCTCAGGCGCTCACCTGAAAGCCGGGCCCGCCGGCCGCGGCTGCGTGGACGCGCCCCAGGTCGGCCACAGGGAGCCCCCACCCGGCCCCCGTTGCCTTTGTTCCCTTGAAAGGTTTTTGCAGTTGGTGGGATTCAGGGGGGGAGTGTGAGAGGGAGCTAGGGCCCCGGCTCAGGAGGTCGCCCAGGCTCCCACTCCTGGCTGGAGAGACTAGCTTTGGGTGCCACCACCGTTTCCTTCACCCCAGGGTGCGGGTGGGATGGGGGAAGGGGATGTATGCGAGTCAGGGACCAGGACTTGGGGACACCTGTGCCTGTGTTTGGCACTAAGAAGGGAAAAGCAGGGGTGTCTGGTACCCCTGGGGCAAAGGTCTCAGGAGACCCCATCATGGGAGGCGAGGTGAAACCCTTAGGGCAGGACCACCCACTCTCTGGCCTGGGCGCGCCCTCCCCCCCATTCCTCCTCAAACCCAGGGCCCTCACACACCTAAGAGGGGCCGGAGCTGGAGGCCAGCCTGGGAGCAGAGCCCAGCCAGGGTAGGCCCGGAAGCAGCCACAGACAGGAGACCTGCACCCTTTTCCTGAGACTGGGTCCTGGGCAGAGTGACCACAGAGAACCGGCTGGCCACCAGCCCTGCCTCTTCCCAACTGGTCAGGAGAGGGCGCCTGGGGGCCCAAGGGAGAGCCCTCCCCTCCTGACTGACACCCCGCAGCCTGCCTTCCTTCGGAAGCACTAGAATCCTGCCTCCTCCCCGCAATTCCCATGAACAAATTCTTCCTCAGGTTTGATTTTACTTTCTTCTGGTGGTTTTTTCTTTGTACCGTCATCAACCAGGGAACAACTTAGCCCAACTTGAGCCTGGAGGAGGGCTAACTTTGGAGGGCTATTGGCTCACTTGAGGCTGGGATGGGAGCCCCGGGGTCAGAGAGCTCTGAGTTGACTGCCCTCTAAGATGCCCCCTTGATGGGGGCAGTTTTGGTGGCCTGAACACCCTGGTCACATCCTCCAAGCAGACACGGCCAAGGCTCAGGGCTGAGAACAGTGTCTCTCTCTGTCACTCAATTCCAGCTCCCCATTGCCCATTGGGGCCTGTCACAGTCACACACACACACACACACACAATCCACCTGAGGCCACTTGCCTAAAGGTGTGAAGAGGAAGGAGGGACCCTCAAATAGAGAGGGCCAAGCTCAGTGTAAGACACCCCTCCGCCTTTGGTGGTGTGAAGGCCCTGGGTGGTGGGGGAGACCTGGGCCAGGGTTGTAGGGCTGCTCTGAATGCAATCATTGCCTGTGGGCCTGTCTTCCCATCACTGCCTGTTGGTGGCCGAGCCTCACTGAGTGCTGTATCCCAGTGCCTAGCACTGCCCCCGTCGCATTGTATGTGCTCAGTGCATGTTTGCTAAATGAGTGGCTGCCCCTGCAGACCCTCTCCCCACCCCCACCCCACTTCCCTGCCTGCCGCGTTCTCTGAGACATACTCCAGGGGGGCTTGGGAGAGGGTGCATTCTGTAGGCTTGGCCACCGTCGCCCACCGTGGGTTGAGGGAGGCCCCGGAGGAAAGGAGTGGGCTGGGAGGAGGAAATGGGGTCTGGGTAGGTCATTGGAACATTTTGATATTCATGACTTGCTCAGGTTGAAATGCATGTGAGTTTGCCAATGACCCGTTATTGTATTTTTTCCTTCAACAGCTTGACTGCTCTGAGAGACAACACTGTGGCCAGGTCTGTGGTTGGGGAGGCTGGATTCTGGTGACCCAAGCACTTCCCTGTGTTCTCCCTCCCACAGCCCAGCCCTGGGAGCTTAGGGAAATCAGATACAGGGGCCTAAAGTGTCAGAGCTGTAAAGACCCCCCTTTATCTCTCTGTCCCCTGGTCTCTCTCTGCCTTGAAGGTCTGAGGCTACCCCAGGGCTCCCTTCCCGTCCCTAAGCCCAGGGACCCTGCCAGGCTGAGCCCCCTCTGTTTGCCTGGGGAGGCTCAGAACGGAGGCTCCTGAGACAACTAGACAAAGCCCTTGGGGGAGGGGGAGAAAATTCATGCCTGACTTCTCTGTGCTTTCTTGCTCAATGGACAGCACCCTCCCCCTGGGGGGCTCTGAAGCCAGTGACTGAGAAGGAGCCTGAGCTGATCCTGCTTTGGAGTAGAAACAGCCAGGAAGCAGTGGTGGTTTGTGCCATGGAGAAGGCTGCCTAGGGGTCCAGACATCAGGTGGACACCCTGTTCTTGGGGGCGAGCACCCCTCTGGTCTGGTTCAGGTCTAGAGGACAGTGTGGAGGAGACTGCCAGGTCCGTCTGGATCTAGTCTTCTGAGTCAGTTATGGGCCAAGGGCTGCACCCACAGACCCGTCCCAATGTCACCTTCAAATCTGGAGGCCTGTTTGGGCAGAGGCAGCAGAATCAAATCCCTGGCACTCCTCTGAAGTTTCTGCAGTCCCCCCCCCCCCCCCCCCCCCCAGCCTCCATGGTGGGTGGGATCAGATGTCAGGAGGTGTGTTCCTACCCCTAACCCCGCCTGCTCCAGCACAGGGACTCTCCTCCCAGACAGTACAAACGTGAGGAGCTCCAGACACACACCAGACCTGAACTGTGGGAGAATCTAGATCTTTTGCTCTTGTTTCCAAGCTTCACCATTCATTTATTCATTCACTCATTCATTTACTCATTCAACAACTACATGCCTATATCGTTCAGCCAGCATCCTTAGAATAAGGTGGTATGCTTCCAGTTTAATCTCCATCGTAGGGTGTGTGGGGTTGTGAGAGAGAGTGCCTCACCTTCCTAATTTAGTGTCTTCCTAATGTCCTGGTTTCCTGCCACCATGGGCAAAGAAAGAGGCAGGGCTGCTGGGCTCCAAGCCCCTCAAAAGGCACCCAAGTCTGTAGACTCATGAAATCTTGGAGGTGATGGGACCTCAGGTTTGCTGTACCTTCCTTCCACGTGCAAGAATCCCTTCTCCACTAGCATCCCACCTATTGAGCACCTACTGTATGCCTGGCCATGGTTCTGAGAGGTGGTTGTGCACCCTGTGTTTGGCTCCTTTAGAAGCCATTCTAGTTCTTTAGTCTTTTCCCAGGCTGAGCCTAGTCTGTGCCCCTGGCCCCTTCCATGGCTTTCTTTCCGGTGGAGGGTGAACAGCTCACTGGCCCCTCCCACTCCTCTCCTTGCAAAGGAGTGCTCTCCGATCTGCCTGATTTTCAGCTGGAACCACTTCCAACCCCAATGCCTAGAGGTAGGCTGAGGTTCAGGGTGCCTGTGGCCCATCGTAGGCAATGGTGGGACTGGGGGCTCCTTAACAAGGGAGCTGCTGCAGCCTGCTCTCCCCGCGAAACAGGCTAGCAGGGGTCCTCAAACTACGGCCCGCGGGCCACATGCAAATACAAATATTGTATTTGTTCCCATTTTGTTTTTTTACTTCAAAATAAGATATGTGCAGTGTGCATAGGAATTTGTTCATAGTTTTTTTTTAAACTATAGTCTGGCCCTCCAACGGTCTGAGGGACAGTGAAATGGCCCCCTGTTTAAAAAGTTTGAGGACCCCTGGTAGTGTCCAGGCTGCACCTGGGTTCTATAGCAGGTGTGGTGGCGAAGGACTTATGACCAAGAGGGGATGGCACCGCAGGGCCCTTACAGTGTGTGCTCTCTAGTCAGGCAGCCGGACCCCAAGGGAATGGCAGGAGGTTAGGGGTATCCCAAGACCATGGCTGAACCTCTTCCTCCTCCCACTCTGTCTCCTGAGCTGCTTGTTTTCCACGGCAGCCTCTTTCCTCATTGTCAGCATTCTTCCTTTGCAGGCTCTCCTTTCTCTCCAACTTCCCCTGCCCCCTGTCCTAAGAGCACCAATGCCCACCCAGCTTCTGTAAGCCTCCGTTTCCTCATCTAGATGAGAAGAAGAATACTAGTATTTGGTATGAAAGGCCTAGCGTACGCACGACATAGTTTTCACTTGATAAAATATTAGTTCCTTTCTCCCCTTCCCCTTTCTCCTCTATAATTTCTCTTACATTTCCATCTTCTTTCACAATTTCTCTGTGTCTCCCCCAGTTCCGTCTCCTCCCCTCTGTTTTGTCTCCCACCTCCTTTTACTTCCTCCCGATTGTCCCCTGCCTCCCTCCCCCAACTTCTGTCGCACACAGGCGCGGGCCCAGGCTGTGCTGACGGGAGCTGGGCGGGAAGGGCTGGTGGCGGTCTCGGCTTCTCATTAGAGGCCCAAGAATGTGTGGAGTCAGGAGGGACAAAGGGAGCCGGCCACAGGAAGAATGGGGCCTCTGTTGGGGCAGGAGAAGTTTCCCAAATCCTCCGCTCTGCTGAATGGAGTACCTGGGGGGCAGGGAGGAGGTGGAGGAGGCCACAGGTGGTGCATGGGGAGCTGGCAGGGCACTGGCAGACGACAATGGGAACTCTTAGCATCTGTTGGCATTTCTGGGGAGAGCTCAGCCCTCAGAGGTGACTCTCCCTCCCTGCAGTGGCCTGCCGTGGGAAACAGGGCTGGGAAGCCAGCGAGGACTGCACTTCTCACTCCAGCAGGGCTGCAGGAGGTCTGGGGTGGCCACAGAGGAGGCAGGAATGGTGGGATGGCCCCCGCTTGAGGAGGGTGAATCCTTGGGGTTCTCACCCTGTGACAGCCTTTCACTAGAAGGCAGATTCTCAGGACTGGATGAAACAGGGTTTCCTCAGAAGAGGAGGTGAGGCCTGGCTGACCTGCCTCTCCCTCCACCTTGCAAGGAGGTCTGGACAGGCCACTGCCTGAGACCTGAGGGCTGTTCTCCCCCTCACTCCCTAGTCCTTCTGGCCCCAGAAACACCCTGGAGAGAGGCTGCCCCTTGTCGAGCTCACTGGGGGTTGTCAGGTGGGCTGGGCTGGCAGGCCGGCCAGGGCTGAGCCTGCCATGTCCCCAGGGCAGGGAATCCATGGTCCGAGGGAAGGACCAGGTGAGAGTGAGCGGAGGGGCCAGACCTGAGCTGGTTTGAGGATCTTGGAGAGAGGAGGACAGACAGGTGCAGCAGCAGAAGCTGTGCAGGGACACAGGGTCTGGGTGAGGAGAGGAGGAGGGGCTGAGAGGTGGGGAGGACACTCAGGAGGAAGGGGCCTCTGGGCAGCTGCCTCAGGTCTCCTGCCAAAAATCAAAGCATAAAAAAGCTGGAGGGGAGCAGCAGGGGCAGGAAGGAGAGAGGCCATGGGGAGGGACCGAGGGGGGGCAGGGAACAGCCCCTCCACACCAATAGCCTGGCAGGGGTGTGTGAGTAATACATGGTGCGCTCAGAGGGAGTGAGATCAAAAGCGAGCAGATACAAGAGGTTTGTGCTTCACCGACCAGACAGCCAGAGGCTCAATGAGACCTTTGTTACCCAGGCCCAAGTCAGGGTTGAAGAAATACCTGACCTCCGCCCGCCCCCACACCCACCGGCCCGGGCTGGGGGAGGGGCGGGCCAGGTCTTCCCTAGTGAGTCAAGTTGAGTTGTGCACAACTCAGACCAGGAGGCGGAGTGCGGACAGGGAAGGCCTGCCCCAGTTGCTGGGCGAGGAGCTCCTGGGGTAAGCGGAGGAGTGGGTGGCTGCAGGGAGGCAGGCAGTGGCTCTTGGGGAATTGTGAGCCCCTTGGCCCCCAGCTCCTGGCCCAGTGTCCCTTGGGAGGGGACGGAGGGGATTCTTGGAGCCCATCGTGTTTGCAGGTCCTAAGTCTTGGATCTGGGGGCCCGTGGGAAAGGAAGGGGAGAACCAAAGGCTTTCGCTGTTGGGGCCAATGACCCAAAGTTCAGGTGGGAAGTTGGAGGGTGTCAGTTTGGCTCTTAAAATGGCAGGGTTGGCCCGTGCGCGTGTGTGTGTGTGTGTGTGTGTGTGTGTGTGTGTGTGTGTGTAACGTGGGAAGCAGCCAGGGTCCAGAGGCAGGGGATAGGGCTGAGGTGGGGGTTGCCCCTGCTCCCTGGCAGAGACAGGGCCTGGTCTGTACCCAAGGCCTCTCCCCATTCTGTTGGGGGTCCCTGAGAGAGGTCAAGGCCAGGCTTGGGGATTTGAATTCCCTGGAGCTTCCCTGAACTCCCCTCCAAGGCTGATGCATGCCCACAACTGCCCCGTCACGGGAGAGGGAGGAGGAGACAGTCCTGTGTTTAAACACATCTTTTCCTGGGGCCCGAGCCCTTGGTTTCCTTTGACTCAGCCCTTCGCCCTGGTGCTGGAGATGCCGGTGCCAGCCACCCTATCCTGCCAATGCGGGAGGCGGGCATCACGCACCCCTCCCTCGGCATCGCCCGGGGGTAGCACCAAGGCTCACTCAGCCGGTGGGGATGGTGGGGATTTCGAGCTCTGGCCCTTTAACTGCCGCCCTCTAGGTCTGAAGACAGAGGCCCCCTCCCCTCTAAACCGCGCAGGAAGGGGAACAGTCTAGAAAGCTGTGCCACCCCCAACCTTGGGGGGGGTGCTCAGGAAACTCGTTCACCCCTCTAAAGCAAAGGCAGGCTCTTGTCTCTGCTCTCCTCCTCCCAGACCCTCTTGCCCTCTCTGCTTCCTGTGGCCGGATGAGAAAGGGTTAAACTGAGGAGAGCCTCTGCTGGGGCTGGTCCTGGGCCCTGCAGCAGGGCATTGAAAAGATCCGGCCTTCTTCTCTAGGGGAGGGGCCTTATTCTCTGGGGGAGGGCGTAGTTAAGGCCCCTGGGCAGGGGGCTGGAGGCTAATTAAGGGGATTGGAGGAGGTCCTTTATGGCCTGGAAGCCACCCCTCATACCCGGACTGAGGCCCATTGTGTGGGGGCTTTTGTGGGACAAGGACTGGGAACTCATTACTGGGATGGCTTTAATGCTTCTGGGGCAGGCCTCAGGGGATGGTGAGAGAATGGAACCTGGGGGGCCCAGTACCTCAAGGGAGGCAGTCTGGGTGGGTGGGGTTGGTGGGAAGGGGCATGAGGGCACCCAAGTACTTTCAGCTCCCTGAGTCCTTTTTCGATTCCTGCTGTCGGACCCCCTCAGCTCTGCTGTGGCCTATGGCTTTTCATTCCTATGTGATTGCCGTTGGAACTCATGTAGGGCTAAAAGCCATGGGCTACAGTGAGGGGCCTGCTCCTTCTCCTGCAGCATCTGCGCCTCCCTCAGGACCAGGCTGGGAGACAGCCATGAAGGGGCACCAGATGGGGCTCGGCTTGGGGGCGGGGCATGCAGGGGGTCTGGGACTAGGCTGTGTGACCTTGGGCAAGTCACTTCCCTTCTCTGGTCCTGGTCCTTCACTCTGAAATGAAGAGGCTGGCCTGGTGATTCTAGAGGGAGAGTCCCTCGGAGGCTGGAAAGAGACGTGCAGGGGCGCGGAGGTCTCTGTCCGCTCCTGCCTCCTTGCCAAGTCACTGAGGCCTGGCCTGCGCTCTGGGATGTGGGGGCTGGAGTCGGGAATGTTGGGCCACTCTGCACTTGGACCTGGGCTCAGTACCTCCAGGACAGCCTCTGCTTCTCGGCCTCACTCACTCCTTGTGGTCAGCTCGAATCCTCAGCCTTTGTCGGGGGAAGAGAGACCCCGGGACCTCTCCGTGGCTGTCATGGGAGGGCTCAGGCTGGCCACTGGGGGAGAAGAACTTCAGCAGAGAAAGTAGGAAGCGGCCACCCCCACAGGCTGCTAGTTGGAGCCCAGGATCCCAGCTCCTGGCCTGCTACCCTGTCCAGGCACTTCCTCCCGCCTGGCTCCCCATACCTAGTCCTCTCCACCACCTGCCTACCTCCACCCCAGCCGCCCTGGAGGACTCCGCAGGGGGAACTGAGACAGGTGGTCTGGCTGGAGTGGCGGAGGAAGCACCCTCGCCTCCCCTCCCCTTCCAGCCCCCGGTCTGTCTAAGACAGACCAAATATAGAGCCAGAGTGCTATATCTGATATTGAGAATCAGAAGGCAAGTGACTGATAATGCCTCAGAGCCTTTCATTTCCCCAGCCAACATCCACCTAGTGCCCATTATGTATCAGCCCCAATTCTGTGTCCATCTTACCTGTACTAACTCATTTAATCCTGGAAACAACCCTTGAGGAAGGTACTATTATTATCCCGCACCTGGAAAATCTGAGATGCAAGGGAGCCAGGAAACTGGCCCAAGTTCACACGGCTGGGAAGGGGGAGTGCTGGGATTTGAACCTGCGCTCTCGCCACATCATGCGGGAGGTTGGGAGCACCAACAAGCTAGTGCGTGTGCTGTTCCCACCTGAGGGGTTCTCCCCATGTCCCGCTTGGATGTCTGCCTATAAATTGGTCCCCAGGGCCCAACTCTAATCACTCTTTCAAGGTCCCTCACTGGTTTTCCTTTTCGGAGGGGTAGGGGCCAGGAATCAAATGAGGAGAAGCCAAGAGAAAGCCCAAGCCACTTAGATGGTGCACAGAACAGAGAAGAGAATTTGTCAGGGTTTTCACTTGCCTCTAGTTCTCCCGCCCAGAGTTCAGAGGTGGCTAGCACCTCCCTCCCCGCTCCTTGTCCATCTGCCCTGGCTCAGTGTGGGCCTATCCTGTTCCCTGCCACGCTCTGAGGACTCCCAAGCACCGATCTGCCTCCCTTAGCTCCTCGTCTCTTAGGTGAGAAGTCGGGTTGGAGCAGCACCTCTCCTGCACCTGGACCCCTGTTGCCCAGTTTGCAGGAAGGGCCCAACACTGGGCTGGACCTGGGGCCACGGGTGCAGATGACTACTCCAAAGACTAAAGCTCCAGCAAGGCTCAGTAGGGGCTTCTGGGTAAATGTTTGTCGAATGAATGAAATTGTGAACTGGAAGAAAAGGGACGGGGGGGGGGGGAGGGGGGGAGGTGAAAGTAGTCAGTTGTCACGAGCAGGGACAAAGAGCAAAGCCCACAGCTCAGCAACTCACCTGGGCCAGGGCCCACTTGGATGGGCCTGGGCCGGGAAGCTTCTGGGATAGAGT
>NW_005871193.1:866359-939953 GCF_000147115.1 Myotis lucifugus | reverse complement strand
TAAAACCACTTGAAAACAATCTGGTCCATCTTTAAAGGGGATGGCACTCACGTGTGGCCTCTGGGGGCCCTTCTGACACGGACAGTTTGGACCACTGGGTCCTGAGCTGCTGTGGCAGGTCAGGCTGATGCCCCCAGTTATGCTCTCGACCCTCCAGCTCCCATGGCTGGGTCCCTCAGAACCAATGGTCAGTGTGTGGTTGCCCTTGTAGTCTTGACAGGTTCGGGGGGAGCTTCCCTTCTCTGCATAGGTGGGCAAGCCATGGAGGGCAGAGAGGTCCTTGGCTGCAGATTCCAGAGTGCTCAGTCAGCCAGAGGCAGGCACTCAGCCTCAAGCAGGCCAAGAAGGAGTTAATCTCCAAGGAGAACTCCCAGGCTTCTTCCAGACTGGAGGCCTGTGCCCAGCTTTGCTGCTGCCAACTCCGGGAAGAAGTCCTGGGATGTGTAGTTTGTGACACCACCCACCCCTGGCCTGCCTGTTTATCAACACAGTCCTGGAGACTACAGTTCCCAGAAACCTACAGAGGCCAGGCTTCGGGGGAAGGGGTGGGGTGTGAGGCTCAGAGGTGGCGGGAGAGGGAGGAGGTGGGGAGAGAAAACCCAATTCACCCCCTTCCTTTCTAATTCTTCCTCCTGGTGTGTCTGCTCCAGCGCCCGAGTTAATCCCCCAAATCCGGTCTCCCAGGCCGCAGCTGCTTCCCTTCGCAGTGATGAATGGCTCGGGGAGGGAAGGTGAATTCATATTTTAATTACTGAGGCCCGGTGCTGAGGGGGTGGGGCGGGGCAGGGGGGCTCAGCATTGTTCTAGAGGCTGAGGGTGTCCCTCCTCCCTGGGTCACTTCTCTTTTTGCCCTTTACCTGGGGTAGGGGGTGGGGTGGGTGGAAGATGGGGGGAAGCCTTGATGAAGCTACTCTGCTTCTGCTTTGGGAGGTGAGGGGGTGGGTGGTGGGAGGGACAGTGTCCCTTGTTTGTCAGAGGATTCCTAGCAGGTCCCAACACTTCTAATTCTCTTCCCACCCTCCCAACCCCCACTGCCGCCCACTTTGAGAGGACATTGCCAAAACTGGAGACACCCAGGAGTTTGTGGTCTGCAAGCCTGGAGCCCTGGCGGTCTCCTCATCTTAGCGTCTAGCCTGTTCTGAGTCCCTTCCTCCCCCTGTTCAAGCGATCTCTGACCCACTGCCCCATTTTCCCTGGAGGTTCTAGGGTGGAGGACCCCATGGGGGTGTTTGGCAAAGAGAGGAGATGTGGGGGTGAGGACCAAGGGGAGGGGTCAGCAGGGAGGCCGGGAACCTCCTGGTGGTTTGGGATGATGCTCTATAGGTTGGCAGCTCTTCCGCATGGCTCCCTCCCAGCTGGCCCGGCAGAGGGTCCTCCATGCCCCACACCCCAGGCCGTTTGGACCTGAGTGGGGAAAGGCCAGAGGAGGGTGGGGAGGAAGTCAGGAAATAACAGCTTGCAGTTCGATGCAACCTACTGTGGGATAGCAGGGGTTTGTCCAGTGGCCACCCCCCTTTCCTTTGCTGTTTTTCCATCTCTTAGCCTCTGAAAATCGAGGCTGGAGGGGAGAACTGGCGGGTAGGAGGGGAAGTTTTCATCCTGAGCACAGAGGAGCTGGGAGTGCACCCAGGCGCTGGTCCACTTGCTTCATTGAGACCCCAGACTCTGTCCATTTCAACATGCAGACTCCTTTTCCCTCCAGGAGACACAGCAAGAGAGGGTCGTTGGGACCCGACTTCCCCAGGGAGCCCTCCAGCTAATGCTGGAGCATCCTGCCAAGTGAAGGGACAAAGATGGGGGGCAAAGCAGACAGCAGCAAAGACCACAGCCCTGGCAAAGGGGCCCCCCGGCACCTGCTGGTGGGGCCGAGGGAGGAGGAGGGGCCCATAGTGGGCGAACTAAAATGGAAAGGGGTTCTCTGCTCCATGTCCCCCCAATTCTGGGGCTGGCTAGGGACCTGAGAGCCACAGACAGCCCAGGCTGCCTCCAGGGCTTGGAGCACGCTCCGCGCAGGGAAGACCCTGGCAGGCGGGTGGGGAGGTGAGAGGATGCCCAGAACATTCTGAACCAAAGGCCTGAGCAGGGTAACCAGGCTCCTCTCTGTCCTTAGAAACAAGGGCCCAGGAATCCCCGTGAGGCAGTCAGCTCTGGACCACTCTGGTTGGCCGACTGCAGCCCCAGCACCCGAATGCACCTCCTTCCCTCTGGAGCTCCTGGCGATTCCTCCGCTTCCCCCAAACTTCCCTCCAGTGAGCCGAATTCTCAGGTTTTCTCCCCTTCCCAAAAGGAACCAGGGCGGACTCCTTCCAGGAGAACCATATTTGCTGGTTTTAAAAATTTTTAAAAAAAACCTCCCCTTGGGGGGGGGGGGGTTTTAAAGAAGGGGTTTTTTTTTTTCCCCCTGGGCCTCTTCCCCAACTTGGGGGGGGGGGGGGGGGGGGGGTCGGGTGTGAGAGGGCAGTGATGGCCTGAGCTATTCGCCTGGCTTGTTTTCCTCATGATTTCCTTCCCCAATCTGCTTTGTTGATTTTACCCCCGTAATCGTGGGAATGCTTTGTTGATAGTACCCTTGACACACATTTCCCCAGCAAAGAAAATGTACAATTACTAATTACAAGGGGACCCACTGTTCTCCCCCCAGCCCCCGATGAAGCGAGGGTTCCCAGTGGTTTGGGGTCTAAGTGTTAAACCTTGATGAGCTTCCTGGTTCAATAAAACGAGGAAATGAAAGCCCGATGGAGAACAGTTGTTGCCCAGGGGGACACAGCATGCCAGCGTCAGAGCCAAGAATAGAGCCCAGGCCACCTAAGCCCCAGTGTAGATACCTGTCTCTCTCTAGGTTTGTCACGGAGGGATCCAGAGACAGCTGCGGCAGAGAGATCTAGAAGTCTAGTAATGTCCCGGCTCTGGCTATATATACAGTGGGCAGATTGCGCCTGCTTTCTATATATACTCCAGGAGAGTGGGTGTCTGGACGGCGCTGGGAAGCGGGTGATTAAACCAGTCTACCTACCCGTGCTGACTCACGCTGGGCTTCCTGCCCACCCAGCTGGCCATGGCAAGTGCTTTGCACCTATAAATTACGGTCAGTCACTGCATTACCAGGACACTGAGGGGTGAGGGAGACGAGAATCTTGGCAGGACCTAGCTCTACTGTGGGCATTGTGCTTGGGAAGGGCTTGCCAGCTGGGCCCCCTGCTCTACCTGGAGAAACAGGAAGGAGCTCGTCCACCAGAGCAAGGTTGGCCAGACTTGCAGAACTGTCCAGAGAGCCACCACCTGGGCACATGCCAGGCTCCTCAAACATGGTGGACACGCTGCAGGGGTGCCCAGCATCTGGGGCCTGGGACATCCATGCAATCGCTTGCAAGAGGGGCTGGGGCCCAGGGTGTTTGCTTTTCCATAGCCCCTGCCTCCTCCTTCCTCTGGGCAGTGGGCTGGGCTGCCTTCTGTGTTCTTAGAGGAGTGACTCAGATAGACACGGGGTGGATGCCGGCCTCAGGCCCACACAGGGGGCTTTCCTTTGGGCCCAGCTGCTCCACTTGAATTGACGTGAATGCGCTTCTGCCCCCTCGGGGCAGGCGGGCGGGCAGAGAACTGAGCTGGAGGAATGTGCCCGGTGGGTGGCGGCTGAGGCTGGGAGGCCCACAGGAGTGTGGAGAAAGGGGTACTCTCACAGACTGAGTGGATCTCCTGAGGCCCCTCCCACCCCCAGCCAGACTGCCTCAGACACCAGGGGGGCCCCAAAGGTGGGGGGCGATGTGTCCAGCTGGGGCAAGTTCAACCTCAGCCTCGACCTCAGATTTATTTTGTGCCAGGGAAGAAACTATACTTTTACCCTGATGTCCCTACCTCCCAAGCCCTTTGCCCAGCATAGGGGCTCAATAAAATAGCCTGTTGGCTAAAAGAACGCTGCTTGTTAAAAAATATATAGATGGTTTGATTGATTTCAGAGAAGAAGGGAGAGAGAGATAGAAACATCAATGAGAGAGAATCATCGATTGGCTGCCTCCTGCACGCCCCCTACTGGGGATTGAGCCCCAAACTCAGGAATGGAACCATGACCTGGTTCATGGGTGGACGCTCAGCCCAGAGCCACACCGCCGGGCTGCTTTCTGTTCTCTGCATGAGGACAGATGTGTGTTGCCCTGAGCGGTCAAAGCAAGTGCATTATGTCCCCTATAGACTTCCCTAAGGGCATCAGACACACGGGGGCTGCCAGGCCAGGGAGGAAGCCGGGACTCAGTGCCAGGTGTCAAGGTCGAGGCTGTGCTGGATGAGGGGCCTTCTTCCAGGTCCACACAGTCCTGCATTGGCATCATCAGACCCTGTGACCTGAAGGAGTGAGTGGACCGCTCCCTCCCAACCTGTGTTCGGCCCGGGCAGAGCTTGCTTTGAGTCAGCCTGCTTCCTGTCTCCAACCACAGGTGTGGTGAGGAGGTTAGGCAGAGGGGCCGGGAAGGGGAGCAGTGCGGTCAGCTGGCAATTTCTCTTCCCTGCCCGGGACTCAGCCGCTGCACTCAAGGAATGCCATCAGCTCCACACAGGCCAGGAAGCGGGTTTCCAGGCTGCTGTTGGGTGTCACGGCCCTCGCCCTGGCAGGTCTGAGAGGTCTAGCAGGGCCCGGGCTGCCCCAGGGAGTGGCAGTGACTCTGGCAAGACCTGGAGGGCTCTGGGAACATTAACCCCAGCTTGCTTCTCTCTCCTGTCTCTCTCCCGCCCTCTGCCCCCTGGCCTTTCTCTGCAGATCTCAGGTGAGCGCCTCGGCCTGGCCTAGGGCATGCCCGAGTTCACCTTCGCCTGCTTCTGCGGCTTCCACGGCTTCTGCAAGATGAAGAGGAAGAAGGAGAACGTGCGCAGGGAGCGGGAAACAGCGGTGTGAGCAGGTGCCAGGCCTCGGGCACCTCTGGCTGAGGCTGGGAGCAGAATCGGCCCTTCTCAGCTTGGCCCGACTGCATCTAACCCAAGGGCAGCAGCCCCCTGTGCTTCCAGTCCCTGAAGACCTCCCTGGAGAGGCCCCAGTCACTCCAAGGGAAGCCCAGGACCTGACCAGAGCCCCGAGAGGCCCCTGGAGAGACTTCTTTCCTGCCCTGAGGCTCCAGGCTCTGCTCAGGGTACTGCCTCCCCCAGAGACCAGACCGCAGCCTTACTGTTGCTAACGAGGAAACTGGCAACTGGCCGCTCGCCAGAGAAACTCCCAGCAGCGCTGACTCCTCAGGAGGCCACAGCTCGGCTGGGCCCGTTGGACATAGGGACGAGCCCATCTGAGCCCAGGGTGGGGTCTCTCCTAGGACCACTGTGGTTGTGGGAGATGAGTCCTTTCCCAGCATCCCCTGGGCCAGGTGGAGCCAGGCCTGAGGGGCAGGCTGGTTGAGTAAGGTGGCCAGGTGTGGACAGTGAGAGGCCAGCTGTGTCTCCCTCTGCCCCACTCTCCCCACACTCCACGGAGCAACCTCCCCTTCAGCCCTGGCCTCTGTCCATTCCCTTCCTCCAGCTCTGGCTGCAGCACGGGTGGGGGAGCTGCTCCCTAGGCCCTGACTCCCCTCAGGGACTGTCTTCCAGGGCCAGACTGAGGGGCCTTTCCCGGACTGAGCCGTGGGCTCCCTTACTTCTGTCTCCTGGTCTCCCCCACCTGCTTCTCCTCTCAGAAGCCACAGAGGGGAAATGCTTGCATGTGATGCCTTCAGGGGAAACTCTGGGGGGAGGGGGCCCTCTAGGACTTCCCTTGACTTTCCCCTTAACCCCCCCTCCCCCGTTCACCTCGGGGGTCCATCTCTGCCCCCATTCCCAGCCTATTTCCAGGAGGTAGGAAGCAAACAAAAAACCATTTCCTTTCTCCCTCCCTCCCCCGGTTTTGATGTAACTTAGCCTGTCGTTGTGCCTGGACCTAGCGGTGCTAGAGGGCCACGCAGACAGTAGAGCCAGCGCTGACACTAGCAGCTTCTGTAGCCGAAGTCAGTCTGCCCGCTGCTTTATCACAGCAGCAGTCAGCTCAGCCGCCCTCTGCTCAGGGACGGAACAGCCTTTC
Organism: Myotis lucifugus; assembly: GCF_000147115.1. Classification (NCBI taxonomy): domain Eukaryota; kingdom Metazoa; phylum Chordata; class Mammalia; order Chiroptera; family Vespertilionidae; genus Myotis; species Myotis lucifugus. The sequence continues at coordinate 933,925 of NW_005871193.1, read as the reverse complement.
CCACATAGCAGGTGCCTGGGCAGGGGAGATCGGGGCCCGGGGCAGAAAGAGGGGATGCGGGTCTCTCTGGGCCGATGGGAGGGCAGGAGACCTCTTCTGCTGGTTCCTCCAGAACCTGGGAGGAGCAAGGGCACATTCCATCCGGGCAGCCTTTGCCCGGCCAGCTCATGCTCAGAGCAGTTCCCAGGCTTCCGGCAGCTCTGGTGGGACCCAGGTCATCTTCGTGAAGCCAGAGCACAATTTACGATTTCTCTCCCCCCATCCTTGGCCCTGGCCCCTCTCCCCCATCACAGCCTTCCAAGATCTGGAATTCCCTTTTATATCCAAAGAATTCTACGCAGAATTCCTTCTCTCAAGGAAACAGCAATAAAGGCCCGTGGGGTCACAAGAGACAGAAGAAAGCTCCTTGGTTCTTGGACAGCAGAGGCCTTGGAAGACAAGCTTTCAAGGGTAGAGGCAGGAGGGCCCGCCCCCAGGGCACCAGTGTCCTAGCGGCTCCTGCAGGCTGAAGCCCAGAGAAGGCACTGCTGTGGTGGAGGATGAAATTGTATCCCCGGGACTCAGAGGTGTTGAGTGTTCTGTCCTGACCACACGGGCTCACCCCGAGGAAAGGTCAGGAGAGTGGAGAACATACGCGGGAGGGGTGGGGAGCGAGCGCTTCCCCCCAGCGGCCTCTCAGGCCTTGGCAGGGATGTCAGCTGCAGGGGGTTGGCCTTGAGCCTGTCCAGAGAGCTTCCCCCCCCCCCCCCCGCCACAACCCCCCAGCACTCCCTTGGCTCTGGAGGGATATGGATCTACCGAGCCCCTGGAGAGGTCCCAAGGTCAAGGTATAGCTGAGCGGAAGCCCAGCTGTGCCTGTAGACAGACAGCTGCCCTTGGTCTCCAAGCTAGTGGTCCTGTCTGAGTCCAAGGCTAAGGTTGAGGCCAACACTGCAGCTGGAAGATCTGAGTAACAGGCAGTAGCAGCGTCTGGCCCAGCGATTCTCAACCTGTGGGTCGCGACCCCTTTGGGGGTCAAACGACCCTTTCACAGGGGTCGCCTAAGACCATCGGAAAACATATATATAATTACATATTGTTTTTGTGATTAATCACTATGCTTTAATTATGTTCAATTTGTAACAATGAAATTGGGGGTCACCACAACATGAGGAACTGTATGAAAGGGTCGCGGCATTAGGAAGGTTGAGAACCACTGGTCTAGCCAGACACCCCACCTACTGTCCCCGTTCCTTCTCAGCCTCGAGGGGGGCCGTCTGGAGACCTGTTCCCACCTCTCACCTCTGGGCTCCCCAGGGGCGAGGTTTCATCCTGAAAGCCTCTGACTGCCGCAGGCTTCCGCCCCCCCCCCCCCCCCCCCGGGTTTTTTTAAGAAAAGGGGGGGGCTGGGGCCTGGGTTCTGGCCTGTCTCCCGGCTCACTCCTTCCCAATGGGTTGGGTTGAAGGGCCTGGCCCGGTGTTTTCAAATCCCCTTCACCAATGGCCTCCCAAATTCACCCAGGGAGTGGGAAACTCTGGGGTGAGGCCGGGGGCACAGTGAGAAGATGATTCTGAGGACGGTCTGGCCTTTTGTTTGTGGGCCATGGCCCTGAGACCTTGGGAAGAGCTGGAACCATAGCCTCCTGGGCCTCCCCTCTCTCATCTCTAAAGGGAGAACGCCCTACTCCATTTCCCTCCTTGTGCTGCGGCTGTTGAGTGGGGGATAAAGATGTGAAGGGTACGTAAGGCTCTTGTGACTTGAATGGTCAGGGACCCTGGCCTGAGACCCCGAGGGGCTTCTTGTCTCAGGTTGAAGTCTTTTTTTTTTTTTTTAATACTTAGAATCTCATTTCCTTCTCCATTCCTGTGGGGGTGGGGGGTGAGGGCTTTGAATGTAGCATATGGGTCATCAGAAATATATAAGGAGGTTATTTGGGGGAGAAGGAAAAGCAATAATTTAATTAATTGAAATATGCATGAGGTAGCACAGTGGGATGCAAAGAACCAGGGCTGGGTTCCAGCCCTGCGTGGACACTGATGACAGTGTGACCTTAGGCTAATCGTGTCCTACTTCTGCGACTCAGGTTCCTCATCTATACAGAGGGGGTTGCATTCATGTTCTCTAGGTCCCCCCTTCCCAGGGCTCTGGGTCTGGGAAGCTGAGTGTCCATGGGGTTCAGGACTGTGAGGCCAGGGGAGTGCAGGGTTCCTGTGCCCCCGCTGGTGAGCTCTGTGCATGCAGCAAATGGGGGTGATACGGTAGATCCAAGAAATGGGGGGTAGTAAGAGGAAAAGCCAAAGCACCCAGAGCTTCTGCTGCAGTCCTCCCCCCACATTCCCTGCCCAGGGAGCCAGTACCTCTGCCTCTACTTTTTCCTATACCCAGGCCCAAAGGGAGTGTCAGCCTGGACTCCAACTCCAGGCCCTGTCTAGACCATCACAAGTGCCACTTTTTTTTTAAAAATATATTTTATTGATTTCTTACAGAGAGGAAGGGAAAGGGATAGAGAGTCAGAAACATCGATGAGAGAGAAACATCGATCAGCTGCCTCCTGCACACTCCCTACTGGGGATGTGCCCGCAACCAAGGTACATGCCCTTGACCGGAATCGAACCCGGGACCCTTCAGTCCGCAGGCCGACGCTCTATCCACTGAGCCAAACCCAGTCAGGGCCACAAGTGCCACTTTTGTCCTCTCTCTCTCTCTCTCTCTCTCTCTCTCTCACACACACACACACACACACACACACACACACACCCCACTCCTTGCAGATGAGGTCTCAAGGACCCACTCCCTGCCCCACTTATGGAACCCATAGCTTCCCTTTGCACAGCTGCTGGTGAGCCCCTCTCCAAGTTGACCCACCCACCTGTCACCGGCCATCTGCAAGGGGAAGTGCCTCAGGCTGCAATCTGCCCCGTCTGCAGACTGAAGATGCATTTCGCCCAGTGGCTTGGGGTGTGCTGGTGGGTAAAGAGCTGCGGACCCCCATTTCCCAGTGCTCCTCCATGGCTGACTCCTGGCCTTGCAAATTGCTTCCTCTCTCCCAGCCTCTGTAAAAAGGTGGTGACCAGACCCATTCCTCCCTACCTCACTGGGAGGCGTGCATTGCAAGGGCACATTGTACCTGATGTGGCTTGAATTTTTGGAGACAGACACTTGGTCATAACCATGAAGATGGGCTCTCACCAGGGGAGGAAATGTCTGGCTCCTGCGTTTGGCGGGCTCTTTGCAGGCTGGTCCAGAAAACCTGGTTCACCCTGAAGGAGGTTGCTGTGCCCAACAGGTGCTGGGGTGCCAACACCACCAGAATCAAGAACCAGAATCTGTTTCCAAAGAGTGAACACCCCTCCCTCTGACTCAAGAACAAGAGACAGCCCGCACCAGCATCGCCCTGTTTGCAATGCAAGCAGTTCCCTAAGGCTGTGTTGCTAAACAGCCTAGGAGCAGAGAGTATGGCTTTTCAGACTAAATCCACCGCCCAGGCCATGCCCCCAGGCCAGAGCCAACTGAGTGGGGCTTCTGGCCAGTCCTTCCCGGGCTCCCTTCTCAGAACCACGGACCATGAAGAAGAAACAGAAACCTTGGCTGTTCGCAGGGGAACCCAGGACCTCCTTCAAGGAGGGTGAGGCGTGGGGCTCAGCATCTCTGGAGAAACTCATTATGTTGAGGAAGAAATTCCAAAAGCCAGGAGCCCCCACTCCCACCCCCTCCCCCGAACTGGGCAGCCTAGGGCCTGGAGTTCTGGGGTTTCCTTGGGCAGCCTTCCCTCCACTCAGCTCATTCCTGTTCTATCCGAGAAGCAAGAAGCAGAGGAAAGCTGGAGGGGGAGATGGCAGGACCCAGACCAGATCCTCAGGACTCTCCCAGCCTTCGTTGCCATGGCGATGCTGCTATTTTTATCTCGTTGTTCATGATGCTCAAAGCCCTCACTTTCTCTGTTCCAGAGAGGCCAGGCCGGCTCTGCCCTCACCCTTCAATGCAGCACCGTCTCCCCGAGGAAAAGGAGTGATGGAAGGAAGGGGTACCCCCTGGGTCACCCCTCCACCAGGGGACTGTTTAGGTGGTTGGCCCTGCACCTGGGAGCCTTTTGGTTTCCAGCTCCAGCGCTCAGCTTTATATTTTCAGGATCTAACTCCCCTGGTCTCCCTGAGACGCTGCTCCAGACGCGGTTTCCACGTGCGGAGACACCGGCGCTGCCCTGGGACATGGTTCTGAAGAGGGTCCTGTTAGCACAACCACTGTCCCCTTGACGGGGGATGGAGGGCCAGGTTTGCGTTAACAATACACTAACATCATGGGGGGATCTAAACCAGCACTCCCCTTTCCTCTGCCCGCCACCAAAGGACGGGGCAATGGGGCTTCCTGTCTATGTCCTGTCTTCATGCCCAAAGCAAGTTAGCATCATTTCTCCAGGCCGCAAAGCTGACTCCCCGGGTCCCTCTCCTTCCCTCCCTCTCTCCCCTCCAGCCATGTTTCCCTTCAGGGCCTTGAGGGGAAGGCAGGATTTAGTGAAAGGATTTCTTAGAGCTGTTCCATTTCTGTCCCAGCCTCTGGTCCTCTCCCTATACCCCCACTGCACCCCATAACAAGGTGCCCCTGAGAGTCAATGGTACTAACATTCCCCACCTAGAAGCTCAGTGAACTATGAACCCCGCGGCTGGGGTGGTGGGGCTGGGAGTTGCATTTCATGTGCGATTTCCAGACCATGACCCTGGAGACAGGTCCAGGTCTAACCCAGTCCAGTAGTGCTCATTGTGCTGGACTCCTGCATCAAAGTTCTACCTCAGCTGAATTGCTCCTGGACGGCTGTTTTCTGGGGCGGCCGGGACCCATTTACTAAGCCTCCACTTGGGTTCATTTTGGCTCAAGTTGCATGGTTTCCTGGATCTGTGCACCTGGAGTAAGCACTTTTCTGGTTGCCTCTGGAAAGCATGCCGGCAGACGCCGCTCTGTTAATTGCGGTAATAAACAGACTTTATTATATCCGTTTGCAGTAAATGAATTATGTTGTCAGGGTGGCTGGGGCATCCGTGTTTATTTCGCACTGGGATATACTGCGGCAGCACAAGCCAAATAAACATTTCCACCAACTGCTAAGGAGAGGAGGGGGAAAGTCTGGGAGGAAGTCGGAGCATGAACAAGGGAGGTGGCGGGGCCTAGGAGGAGGCTCCAGAGATCCAGCCCTGGAGCCCTGAGCCTCACTTGTGCTCTCCGTAAGTTGAGGGAAGGCAGGCCTGCTGCCTCCTAGCATCGCAGAGAAATCGTGGGGTAAAGCTGGCTGGAGGAGATGGGGTGGTGAATAGGGAAGGTGGTTTGGGACTACAATATGATCACATGGACTTAAAGGTGCCTTTATTTTTAAAAAATATGTTTTTATTGATTTTAGAGAGAGGAAAGAAGGAGAGAGAAAGATAGAAACATCAATGATGAGAGAATCATTGATCAACTGCCCCCTGCACACCCCCCGCCTGGGGATCAAGCCCACAACCGGGGCATGTGCCCTGACCAGGAATAGAACCAAGACCACCTAGTTCACGGATTGGTGCTCAACCACTGAACCACACAGGCTGGGTAAGGTACCTTTATTTTTTACAGAAAGAAAAAAAGACCTTTGGTTGGGCTTCTCAGCACTATTGACAGAACAAATGGGAATTTACAGACTTACAAGGAGAGAAAGATGCTATGAGATGGTATAATATTACAAACAAGGTTTATTCTGTCATGGTATGTGAATCATCAATAAAACTCTTCTCAAAAAGAATTCTTCTATAATTCCACTTTGATCAGAGGGACAGAGATTTCAGATTGTCAACGAAGGGCCAGAGAGCTGGGGCCATCAGGCCCAGCTCCAGAGCCAGCTGCTCCTGAGAGGGGCAGCTGCCTCTTCTCCCAGTCGGCCACCATGGTGCCCAGCACATAAGCACTCCATGAGTTCCTTAACCATCTGGGACAGATTAGCGCCCACACCTTTCCGTCTTGTTGGTCAGATAGGCACGTGACTCTGTCTGTCTGGACCTCGGTTTCCCTCCTCTTCAGGAGTGAGCTGGGATGCCTTCTCCTAGCCCTTCTGCTGTCACCACCCCCAGTCCTCACCTCCCTGTGTGTGCTGTGTACTGTTGTCAACTCAATCCATTCGATCGATATTGAGTCCCGACTGTGCAAAGCCCTGTGGGAGAAGCTGCGGGAGAGACAGGAAAACCAGACATTGATTTCCCCTTGAGGAACTCACCATTTAATAAAAAGCAGCATGCCAAGGCTCAAAGGATGCAAGATGCCTCAGAGGACAAGCAAAGTGCGTGGAGGCTGCAGTGGCCTGAGAGCACAGCTGTTTAGAGAGGGGAGGTATCATGGAAGGCTTCATAGAGGAGGTGACGTTTGATTTGAGCCCTGAGGAATGGAGAGGAGAGTGTTCAGAGCACAGACCCTGGGGTCTTCTCCATGCCAATACCTACAGACAGATGCCAGACAGAACCGTGCCAGCAGGTGCTAGATGCAGCCTCTCTTGTCACAGTGGGTCCTTTGGCTCCCAAATGTTTCTCCTCTCCAGGAGTGTGGCCCCTGAAATTTCATTAGTGCTTCCTCTCTTTTACTTTAGGCTTCGATCCTCTGGGGCTTATACTGTGGGAGAGAGGCAAACACTGGGTGGTTACCAGGCATTTGTCCACAGTATCAGTGAGTGTATCAGCTTCCCTCCCTTGAGAAGGCTTCATTAGGATGGAGGGAAACATCATGAGAGCATCGGTGGGCATCTGGCTGGGGGAGGGACAGAGGGCAAAGAACGGTGTAGCTGGGAGCTCTGACAATGAACCTCCCCTAGCTCACAGCTCTGCCTGGCCAGCACTGTGCCTACTTATGCTCCTTCACTCGCCAGACCCCCTCCTTCCTTTTCTCTTTCTCTTCTGTTCTCCAACTACCCTTCCCCTCCCCTCCTTCCAAAGAGACCATCAGCAAACCTCAAAGACGTCATATGATGTCCCATCCTGAAGGTCGGGGACAGCGGCACGGGCTGGCCGTCCTAAAGCTGCTGTGTTTCGGTCCTGGTTCTGCCCCAGCTAAGATACTTCTTGGTGGCCAGATAGGCACGTGACTTTGTCTGTCTGGGCCTCAGTTTCCCTCCTTGTAGGATGAGTGGCTCTCTGCGTCCACTTCCCTTCCTCCCCATTAGCTATGGCCGTCAGGGGAGCACCAGACGTGGGTTCTGATCTCAGTTCTCTTCAGGAGCGGAGGCAGCCTAGAGAACCAACTCAACTCCCCAAACCTCTGTCTTCCAAATGCAAACTGCAGTCATACCCACCCTGCAAGTGTGTGTGAGGGTCAAATAATATATGCTGAAGGGTGTACTTCGCTCATGCCTGGTGCAAAGCAGGAGTTCAACACAAGTTCCTCGAGAGGGTTGGTTGAAAGAATTACAAATGGCAAGAGCTTCTGCATATCTCACATATTGCATTGCTTCTAGCACAGTGTTGGGTAGAGGACAGAGACTCAGAAAACAAGTCACACTGAATTGAAGACTGCTATGGAGACAGGGATTTTTAAGTTAGCTCACCTGTGTCCTAGGTAACTTCTCCTTTCCCAGGTAGGAGACAAGAAATAGTGAGGGTTGACCCTGTGGTGGTGCGGCGACAGTGAGCTGGGGTTCCTCTAACTTCTGGTTCGCCTAGCCCTCTTCCCCACACCCTGCCCTCCACCTGGCTGAACACTCTAGACCAAGCATGTTAAACTCGAGGCCCGCAGGCCGCATGCAGCCCACAATGAATATTTTTGTGGCCCAGCCAATATAACGGTATGTAAGAAACGTTTTAATAAAAATTTCATAACTGAATTTTTACAATATCCTGTTACACATAATTATTAATAACGAACTACAACGTTCGCTAATGACTGATTACTATAATCGTGTTGCCTTCATTTCCCTTATGCGCCTTACGCGCAGGCGCACCATTTCTCTCCACTAACATTAGCAGTGAATATTTTAGCAGCCAACTGCCATGTCCTTAGTCTTGGACTGACTTGTTTGGTGTGCGCAACAGGAAATATTTTGCTTTCGGAGAACAAGAAAAATAGGTTTATTTGCCTTATGCTTATTAATTTGTGCAGTTATTCAGTAAGTTAATTCAGTAGTCTGGTAAGTTAATGTTCAAGAAAAAATATTAATTTTTGTTAAAATATTCTATCATTTTATGTTAACGACTCACTTACTTCAGCCCTTTGTACTCAGCATGTCTCTATCGAAATAAACGTACGCTTCTATGAAAATGGAAGCTTTCGTTTTTTTGCGGCCACGTACACTTAAACCTTGTTTATTTGGCCCGTGTTCGCCTTTGAGTTTGACATGTTTCCTCTCTAGACAGACCACTTTCCTCTGCTACATTTTGGGGAGCCTCCTGCAGGCGGCGCTCTCCCATCGTCTCAGCCTCAGCAGAGGTGGGGCTGGAGTAGGGATGAGGGGAGGAGGGCACGTGTGAAGGAAAACCAGGCCCAGCGTCGCTCACATATTTACATAGGAACTGTCAAAATAGTTATTTTTAAGTCAAGTTCTGTCTGCTGCGGGTTTACAATCGGCAGCGCGGGGGCGGGGCGCCCTGCTGCGGGGTGCAGGCTGCGTGGGGGCTGTGGGTGCAATGGATGTACCCGGCTGTGTGCGCGCTCGGGGACCATTGCCTCTTCCTGTGGCCACTTTGCTCCTGACTTTGGGAGCTGCGCAAACTTGGCGCCAGCCTGCCTGCGGTTCCTGGGGTTCCTGGCCGTCCTGGTCTCCAGGGCAACGGGCATCCCACCCTAGCTAAGGTGGGGATCCGCCCTGTGCGCCCCGCCTGCCGGAAAGGAGATTCCACGCCTGGCCCGTCCCTGATGACCCTCCGTCTGGAAGTTCTCCGTAGCCTAACTCCACCCCTCCCAGCTGCCCATTCCATCTCTAACGCAGGATTTCCTGGGCTCCAGAGGCAGGTGTGATTTTGAGGACCAGCTCCCCACCCCATGCATCCACACCAGCAGCCTTTCCGGGAGGGCAGGAGCTGGCCAACGTTCAGTGGGCTGAAGCTGAGGACCCTTGGTCCACACGCAGTGGAGAGAATGACTTAGCTCTAAACATCAGGAATGTCGAGAATTAACATCCCCCCCACCCCCACCCAATGAGGGGCCTGCAGGTTTGACAGTCATGACGCTTCTTTCTAGCTTCTTTCTAGCTCTCGCTGGCTCTCTCGGGGGCAGTGGGATTTGAGACAGACGCTGGCTGGCCCTGCTGTCATCAATATGTGTCCCAGCCCTGTCCAATGTCTGCTCTGTAATGAGTAGTGTTTCGGAATGTCACCTCTGCTAATGGGGAAGCGGCACCTGTGCACAGCCGGAACCACCTCTCTGTCTTCATTAGGCAGTCCGCAGCCGGCTGCCGCTGCCCTCGCTGGGTGACAGATGACAGGGCTGCGGAAGCAGAGCCAGCAGCCTCCTGCTGTCCAGGATTCAATCCCAGACAATGACCCCGAATGCCCGTCCCTGTCCCCTGCTCCCTCCCTCCCCACAAAGGCACCGCTGGGGGGAAATGCTCTTGTGGAGCAAGATGCTGCAAGGACAGATCACAGCTAAGAACCAGGCAAAGGAGATGGAGGAGACAGTCCCAGAAACAATGCCTGTCCTGGCCATTGTGGTCTCCTGTCCGGATTGCATTTGGGAGCATCTTCCTTCTCCCCACCCCAGCTATCTTCACAGGCCACCTTTTGTGTCCCTTCTAATAAATCTGCACCAGGCAGCAGTCACAGGCTGCGGGCCCAGGAGTGCTCTAATTCCTGACCCCCCCCTCCCCCCCAGGCCTGCATACTGTCCTTCAGCAAAATCCTGCTCCTTTCGAATCTCAGTCCTCGCAGCCACGTGAGATGGGGGCATTGAGATGAGCCAAGCCCCCAAATGGCATGAGACACTGACATGGCTTCCAAGGACCCTGCTATCATGATAGAAATATCACTGTGAACACCAAATTCCTCTGATTCAGCTCAATGAGTGCACCCCACCCCCACCCCCAAGGCTGTTTTGTTTTTTATATAGATATTTTTATTGATATCAGAGAGGAAGGGAGAAGGGGAGAGAAAGAGATAGAAATGTCAATCATGAGAGAATCATTGATCGGCTGCCTCCCGCACATCCCCCAGTGGGGATCGAGCCTGAAACCCAGGCATGTGCCCTGCCTGGGAATTGAACCGAACCATGACCTCCCAGTTCATAGGTCAATGCTCAACTACTGAGCCACATGGCCGGGCCCAAGGCTGTTTTTAAAAAAATATATATTTTATTGATTTTTTTTTATAGAGAGGAAGGGAGAGGGATAGAGAGTTAGAAACATCGATGAGAGAGAAACATCGATTCAGCTGCCTCCTGCACACCCCCTACTGGGTATGTGCCCGCAACCAATGTACATGCCCTTGATTGGAATTGAACTTGGGACCTTTCAGTCCGCAGGCCGACGCTCTATCCACTGAGCCAAACCAGTTAGGGCCCACGGCTGTTTTAAATAGTGGGGCATCTCCTTTATCTCCTCCACTGCACAGCTGGACCCACAGTGGCCCTCCGTACTAGCTCCATGGCTGGAGGTGGCTGTGGTGTCAGCTTTGGAGAACCAGGGGCATGGTGATGATCACGTGGCATTGCCCTCGGCAACTGTCTGATCTGGAAGCTGCATAGATAGTTGGTTTCTGGACTGGGGCTGGTAGGTGAATTGGCTTCACTTTGCCAGGCCTTCACTTTGAAAGGCTGTGAGGGGGCCACCTGGGAGTTTGGGCTTTTCCCATGACCCCTCTTTCCTGTCTCTGTCCACCTAGGTAATCATCCTTTGATTCAGGCCAGAGAATCATCCTGGACACCCCCAACTCTCTACTCCTCATTTGATCGATCACTAAATCCTGTGGGTTCTCCCTCCCAAATCTCCCTCAAATCTACTGCTCTCTATCCCCACCGCCACCACCACCATGGGCCAGGCCATCCTCCTTTCTCACCTGGCCTCTCCCTTCTCATCTCTACTATGCTCTCGCTCCTGCTGCTCCAGCCATCCTGACCTTCTGGATTCAGGAACACAAGCATGACCACCCAATCTAAATTAGACCTCTGCCTCCCAACTTCTTCTCTGTCACACGATCACACTCTGAAACGTTCTCTCTCACTCACTTAATTTGCTTGTTTGTCTGCTTTTCTCTCCAAAGATGTAAGCTCTAGGAGGCCAGGAACCCCATTTACTTTAAAAAATATATATTTTATTGTTTTTTCACAGAGAGGAAGAGAGAGGGATAGAGAGTTAGAAACATCAATGAGAGAGAAACATTGATCAGCTGCCTCCTGCACACCCCCTACTGGGGATGTGCCTGCAACTAAGGTACATGCCCTTGACCAGAATCAAACCTGGGACCCTTCAGTCCACAGGCCGACGCTCTATCCACTGAGCCAAACCAGTTAGGGCCCTACCTGCTTTATTTATTCTTAATTCAGGACTAAGAACAGTGTCAGGAAATATTTGTTGAATGAATAAATGAATGAGTTAATGAATGAATGGTTTGCTACAACCTAATGATATTCTTGTGCCCAGTCTGTGCACTCCTATTATTCTTTCCATAAAATCTTTTTCAAATACGAATATCATCATATCACCACCCACGCTCAAAGCCCTTTGGTCACAGGCAACTGTTGGCAATTGTTGAAACAAAATGAAGGGTAGGTATGGGTTTCATTATACTTCCGTTTCACTTGATAATTCACTTCAGCCTGAAAGTGTTTAAAATAAATTGAGTTTAAAGATTATGAAAACCAAAAACACCATAAACCTTCAATGGCTCCCACCGTCCTCAGGATAAAGCCGGAGGGCTCCTTGTCATGCTTCCGGCCCTTCACCAACTGGCCCCTGCCCCTTGCCAGTTACCCCATTGCTTTGCATACGCAGGGGATCTCCAAGAAACATCCACGCTTCAAGTATCAGGAATGGTTAGATTCTCTGGAGCAGTGGTTCTCAACCTTCTGGTCCTTTAAATACAGTTCCTCATGTTGTGACCCAACCATAAAATTATTTTTGTTGCTACTTCATAACTGTAATGTTGCTACTGTTATGAATCGTAATGTAAATATCTGATATGCAGGATGGTCTTAGACGACCCCTGTGAAAGGGTCGTTCGACCGCCAAAGGGATCGGGACCCACAGATTGAGAACCGCTGCCCTGGAACCTAACTTTGTTTTGTTTTCATTTTACGAGTATGAATGGTAGATTTTTTTGTGTGGCTGCTAAAAACCTGCGTCACATTGGAGATCCCCCTGCATGTACAATAAAGGTCTATATAGTTCTTTAGGGATTCCAGCTCTTGTCGCTTCATTCTTGGCTTCATTTAATGCCCCCACTTTTTTTCTTTTGCTTCCACTTTGGTCATGGTACAGCGTCTCCTTTAAGCCGTGGAATTCACCGATCCTGGTTTAAGGACAGGAATGGATGTCCCATGCCCTCTCCAACTTGCTTTATCTAGTCTCTCATTGAATTTAGTTGCTCCTTATGCTGAACAATACTCCCACTCCCTCCAGTACTTTTTCTCTCTTCCACATGTTCCTTAGAGGAAAAGCAGATCCCTGACCAGTCTTTGTAGGAGGACAAGCTACTCTCAGTTTCCCCGAGTTCACAGGGAAAGGTGGGCTATGGTACTAAATGAGGTGAGGACACCTGTGTCCCCTCCCCACCAAGAACTCTGGGTTAGGATGCTACGGCCATGATTTTGAAATGGGGCTTATCACAACTCACACTTGAAAGCAGTTACCATGGGCACTTACTGAAGATAGTGTTTTAAACACTTGAAATGCATGAACTCAATTCTCAACAATTCCAGGAAGAATGCACGATTATTATTATACTAGAGGCCCGGTGCACAAAATTTGTGCACAGGTATGGTCCCTAGGCCTGGCCTGCAATCAGAGCCATCTTCCCCTACTGCTGGAAGCCAGCCCTCGCCTCCACCGCTGCCACTCCCTCCCCCTCCAGTTCCCTGTTCGCCATCGGGTGATGGGAGCCTGCCGGCCAGGGGGAGGGACCAAGAGGTCGGCTGCTCTGCCCGCTTGCCAGCCCCGCACCCACTGTGGGTCGCCCTCTGTGTGTGTGGGAACCGGCGGGGTTGGGGCCTTGGCCTGGTGCTGCCTGCATCCCCCGTAACCCACCCCCAGTTCCCCGTTTGCCATCAGGCGATGGAGCCTGCCAGCCGGGGAAAGGGACCGAGAGGTGGTCAGTGCGTTCCATAGTGACTGGTCGAGCAGTCATTCTGGTTGTTCCACCGTTAGGGTCAATTTGCACACTACCCTTTTATTATATAGGATTCCCCTTCTACAGATGTGGAAGCCGGGCCCAGGGTAACAGAGCTTACAGTCAGCGACTGGTCCGGGATGCAATGGAGCAGTCTGGTCCTGGAGTCTGTGCTGCTAACCACTCTGCTCTGGCCTCTCAAGGTCCTTCTGGTTGAACCATCCAAAGCCTCCCTGCATTCCCTCTGCTGCATTCATTATCATCTCACAGGGAGACAAGGGGAAGGACCCACCCATCTCCCTCGCTGCCTCCCTGCTGGCACCCCCACCCCCGTAATGCATCTTGCCCTGCAGGTCAGATTAGTCTTCCTGATGGCTCTGCTGTTATCCATGAGCACCTTCTGTCAGAGGCCTGGTTGTTGTTGTTGTTGGGGGTGGGGGTGGGGTACGCACAAGCCATCATTGGCATCAGAGGGCCCCAGAATGGGAGGCTTCTGGAGGTAGAAGGGACCTAGGAAATCCTGGGGCTCCTGGCTCAACCATATCCATCCACTTATCTAAAGTAAACCCGTTGCAGAAGCCTAGTCTGGTCCCAATTCCTCCCTCCCTTTGTTCACGATGTGTCCTTGCCTAGAATGTCCATCCTCCTCCTTCCGGCTTCCTGCCTATCAGACCCTACCTGCTCTTAGGTCTGCCCCCTACTTGCCCCCCACCGGGAATCGAGCCTGAAACCTGGGCATGTGCCCTGACCAGAAATTGAACCGGCAACCTTTCTTTGCACAGGTCAACACCCAACCAACTGAGCCACACCGGCCAGGGCCTCTCTCTCTCTCTCTCTCTCTCTCTCTCTCTCTCTCTCTCTCTTTCAAAAAATATTTTTTATTGATTTGAGAGAGAGAAACATTGATCGTTTGCCTCCCACACGCACCCGGACCAGGGGCCATGCCCAGACTGGGAATTGAACAACAACCTTTGGTGCCGGGACTACACTTAACAAACTGAGCCACCCTGGCCAGGGCCATGCCTTAGTCTCGTAAGGAGAAGCTTCTGCCAGAACCCTCACTGCATTTGATTAAATGATCTTCTCACGCACCCGCTGTCCACATTATATGGGTGGCTCCTTGAGAGCAGACACTCTGCTTTATTTATCTCTGTTCAGTCTGAGCAGGGCGCTTGGTACGCGGCAGGTGCTCAGTCACGGAGCTCCCAAGGGATCTGAGTTTCTAGTTATGCAGCCACCTCTCCATGGGCCAGACCCAGCTCCATCGTGGCCTCCATGGATGATCCACACCGAACTGTAATGTGGAGTGGCTTTACCCTCCCCTCCCCTGCTCCCTCCTTCCCCTGCCCAGCTGTCATGGGCTCAGAGAATATTAGTTAATTTTAATATCAGCCTAAGAAAGATTAATTAAGAAGGCAAATTTGCTCTAAAAGGTGTAATTAATTCCAGAGCCAAATAGAAGAGTGCTGTGGATTAGCTGCGTCGCTGCTGCCTTCAAATCGTGTGCACAATCGAGGGCTGACTAGAGGAGGGCGGAATAATTTCTTAAGGGTCAGTGCTGTGTAGACCAAACTCCATATGGTTCCTGGTGTGAGCAGGCTCGTGGCTAAGACAAAAGATTTAGATCGAGGTGGGGCCTGTGCAAGTGAAGTGAAGAGGAACCATGTAATCAGGCATCCCGTCCTGGCGATTCCAGCTCCTAAATCACTCATGAATCGTGTGTCTTCCTCTCCAGTCCTTCTCCAAACTGGTCCGGTCCAAGTCTGAAACAACTCTTTTGTGGACTGTGTAATAACGTCCCCAAGTAGCTTCCAGACCCTGTCTTACCAACTCATTCTCCATTCAGAATCAAGCCTCAACTGTATCAAATGCATAAACACATAATTCTCCACCCAGTGTCAGACATATTTAATCATGTCATGTCCCGCTTATACACTTTCAAATGTGCCTGGAGGATCCTTAGCAGGATCCTTCCCAAATTGGCTCCAACCTACTCACCTGGCCCATTTCCTCTCTTGCTCACCACACTCCTAGAATGGCTGTCCCAAGCCCCCTGTTATAGGGCAAACTATTGCCCATTCTGGAAGTCTCAGCCTAAATGAGACCTTCAAACCCTAGGGGCTTCCAAGTCTGGGCTCCCGTTAACAGCTTATTTTCTTGTAATTATTTGTTTTCCTTTCTCTTTAAGGAGACAATGAGCTCCTTGAAAGGACTATAGCTTTCTCCCTAATTTAGGCCAAGTATACTGTCTGCTCCACAGGAGATAATCAATATTTCCTGTTTAAAAAATATGTTTTTATTGATTTTATTTTTATTTTTAAAATATGTTTCTTATTGATTTCAGAGAGAGAAGGGCGAGAGAGAGAGAGAGAGAGAGAGAGATCAATGATGAGAGAGAATCACTGATTTAGTGCTTCCTGCACACCCTCTTACTGGGATCGAGCCAGCAACCCGGGCACATGCCTTGACCGGGAATTGAACTGTGACCTCCTGGTTCCTGGATTGGCGCTCAACCACTGAGCCACACCAGCCAGGCAGTCAATATTTCTTGAAAGAAATTGGTCAGTTAATGATTTCAACAAGGATGCCAAGCAGATTAGCTCATTGAAACCCCAACTTTCTCTTTTCTCCCCCAGTCAACAGTCCATGCTCCTTGAACTATCTGGGAAGATGCCAGAGTTCCCCACTTCCTTCCGCCTGCCTGGCTGAGGCTGGGAGGCAGGTGGCTTCAGGAGGAAAGTCACAGGAGAATGGCAAGTGATGGGACTTCAGCCTGGCAGCTGCTGATCTTTGCTCTAGCTGATTTCCCCCTTTGCAAACGGTTCTGTGGCAATTGAAACTGCAAATCTACTATCTGCTCCCCTATGTAAATTGCATTTACATTTAAATTGTGCATTCTTCCAGAGGATGGGGTGAGTAAATAACGCAGATTGAACTTGAGGAGAGGAAATTGTGCCCCGCGTCAAACCTGAGACTGAAGTGACATCTGGCTTTTACTATTTCCGTTATTTCAGTTTAATAACAGCATGTGGCATTAAGGGAAAAGAAATTGGATCCACATTTTAATGAAAGGAGGAAGCTCTCAGGGTTTAGATACCTTATCATGTTGAATACCTAGTCGATTGGCAATTAAAACTTCCCTCAAGAACTGGAATAAAATGTCTTTGCAGCCCGGGAGGAAATAAAAAACAAGCTAATGCCCAAGACTTCACAGGTAAAACCAAGGGAAATGGGGCTGTAAACATCAAAACCGAATATTTCAGCATCCTGCAGAGTACAGGAATCATTTTTAAAAAAATATATTTTTATTGATTTCAGAGAGGAAAGGAGAGGGAGAGAGAGAGAGAAACATCAATGAGAGAGAATCATTAATCGGCTACCTCCTGCACACGCCACACTGGGGATCGAGCCCGAAACCGGGCATGTGTCCAGACCAGGAACCGAACCTTGACTTCCTGGTTCCTAGGTCAACGCTCAACCACTGAGCCATGCCAGTCAGGCAGAGTACAGGAATTCTTAAACAGAATAATGCTGAGAGTAGAGCCAGGGATGTGCTGGTGGGGGATCTTTAAGAGAATTACCTCAGACAGAGTAGTTTGCACATAATAGAGGGCTCCACCCAAAGAGAGCATCTGATTGAATCCTTTGTCAACCTCGCTTGTTATAATCCCCAGAGGTCTGACCAAAATTTATTTTAGAAACGCCTGTTTCATTCCAATATTTTAACTGCTTAAATGGAAGGGGTTCCACCTGCTGTTTGCTTTTTTTATGTAAAGCAATTCTGGGAAATGTAAACAAAATGCTTGCGCATCCTAATAACCCAAGCTTATCATGTATTTGCTTTGATGAAAACAAATGTGTCACCTTCCAAAGTCTTTGCCTGGTGCATCCCATGTTTGGGTGTTGGCAAACGCGTGTATTACATGTTTGTTTGGAAACTGAGCCATGGCTCTCGGAACTGTTGGCAGCGAAATGGCGCCAGGTGTTAGACCGGTGGAGTCAGACCGCACCTCGGTTCAGCAACCTCAGTACTTGAGTTCTGGCTAAGAAAGAATTCTGAGGCAAGGCTCAAACTATAAGAGAAAGTTTATTTAGAAAGCCACAGAGCTAGAAGAAGTGAGTGGTCGAAGACATGGGCTCAGGAAACAAGTTACAGAGGCAAAAGAAGGGACCCTTGGAGCTCAGGAGGGTGGGGAGGAAGAGGAGGAGGACGAGAAAGGTGAGGGTGTGCTCTTGAGAGAGAGAGAGAGCACACTGGGTCCTTCGACCTGAGAGTGTTTATCTGGAGCTCTCGGAATATCCAGCAGCTTCCCAGATGTGTCCTTTCAGGATGGGGGGTCTTGTTTTCCCAATTTTGCCCATTGCTAGGCACCGGGGGCTTCCACCCTGATGACCTTCTGTACCTGGCCCATCGTCCTTGCTCTGCTCATGTCTGTCTAACGGCCTACCACAGAGCCTCAGCTTGGATCACTCAAGGAGCCTCCCTGACCATGCACCCAAAGGTGCTCAGTCCTTTCCCAGCATCGGGAAAGTATAGAAACAATAGGGTCCCACGGATAAGTGTAAATAGAACGGAGCCCCCTGAAGAAGAGGCCGGATGTGGAATCTCTCTGAGGCTAGGGCACAGGAATAATCAGTGCTTGCTGCGTGGTAGAACTCATTACATGCGCATGACAGCCCTGGGAGGTGGGTACCCTTGTCATCCCCATTGCAGATGAAGCCAAGGGGACAATGAGTTTAGTAGCTTCCCCTGCTTGGCATCCGTCACCCAGCTGGAAAGAGACAGGTTGGGATTTGGCTCCCATTGGGCTGGCTCCACTCTTAACCCCTTTCAGGTGGCTCCTTCCGATCCCTGGTATTTAATTAAGGCATGTGTTTTCCCAAAGTTACATTTTGTCTTGCAATGCTTGTTTCAGCCTAATTTGTCTTGCACGATTGTCTCAGCAAACTCAAGCTAATAGTCCAAGGGATCTTTCCTTAAAGAAACTAAAGCAACAACAAGAACTGGTCTCCTGCAACGTCGATGCTGTCTGTCCTGGGCTTGTCACAGGAGTGTGCTGAGGATGAAATGAGATAGGAATTTGGATGGCCAAGACCATCACAATTCTGCAACGTATTATTTGTCTGCACTCTATCCGGATCCTTATTTTTTAAATGAGCAATTCCTTAACAAGTTAATACAGAATACAGGTTTCTTTCATTTTCTCATTTTCCCTAGAGGATACGGCCAAACTCCCCATCTGCTACTGTGGGTCTTAGGATGGCCTAGATGCTTGACATTTGATTTCTCCTTCATCTTCCCAGCTCCTTGGCAGCGTTTGGTGGGTGGCAACTCCTTCTCCTCACTTCCCGTGCATGCGGATCACTGCCCCTGCACCCTTGGACATTTTACCATGGTGGTCAGCCTATGAAGTCAACCAGCGCCGCCTCTGCTTGAACCTGGGTTACATGAATCCTCAGACTTTCACATCAGTCTGTTGCTAGGGAGGTTATTGATGTCACACTGTCAGTATTATGATTATCATAATATCCAACAGGCAAAAAGGGGTTGGTTGTTAGTGGGAACTTTGGGTGAAACTCACCCAGCTTCAGTAACCAACCCAACTGCACAGACCTTAGACAACCATGTAAGGGGTAAGTGGATTCATCATCCAGTTGGATCCCATTTGAATATTCCTCTTCCATATGTGGGTTCCCTCTAGGCAATTGTCTAGTGTCACTTGAAATTGATGAGGGCTCTTTTGGAGGTTATTTTTGGGAAGGTGGCGAAACAACAGACAGCTGTTCTCTGGAGGAAATGTCACAGGATCTGCCTAAGCTAGCTTCCAGTAAGAAAATAAAAATAAATACATAAAAATTAAAAATGGAAGCGCATTGTCCTTTTCCTTCCTAACATTAGGATGTTTACTAGTGACCTAAACGTGTTAATTCAGCTTCTCAAACGTACAGAAAAGGGGGGAACACCTTTACGAAACACCTGTGTGACCCTGGTCCGAGTATAGCTTTAAAAGTGGAGACCTGTTAAGCCAGGAGTTCTCAAACAACCTTGGTATGCATGACAATTCACAGCTTTTTCTAGCTTGCGTACAATGTTCTTCCTAATTGGACATTGACTGATCACCAATAAAGGCAAAGTCATTACTTAAAATTGGTCCAGATCCTCCAATGCTGAGTAATTGTCTTGAAGTCATTTTCACTGTGATATTAAAAAGCCTGGAAACATGATAGAAACGAGGTACAATAAAGAAACCCCTAAATTAAAAATCTCTGTTAAAAGGTTTGACAAATGGGTCTGTCTGTTGGGATTTTGTTAAGTGGGTAGAGGGGCCAGTTTGGGAGGATAGAGGGATCAACTGGATAACACTGGTCGAACGTGAGGCTGTGCAGGTTGGGGAGCCATATTGAGACTTGTGTAAATCTATATAAATCAATTCATGTGCCAGCGAATGAACAGCTGACTTTTTCAAATGCCAATTCAGCAATTACAGAGTCTGCTGGCGGTTAATTAAAAACGACCCTCTTGCTACATTCAGAGTTAAATTACAAGTGTGGAAACTACTACTGTTTGCAATATCTGAATGCTCTGTACTCTCATCAAAAGGCGAGCAGGGATAAATAACTTCTATTTAACTCACTAAAACATCGCTCTCAGCTCTTTTATATTTAATTAACTTCTTATCTTCTCAGAACTTGAGTCTTTCTCAGTTCCTACGCAGTAATAGAAAGATGTGTTCATTCGTTCATTTTGGGCAGAAGATTTTCCTCACATTAGTTGAGTAGAAAAGTTAGAAAGAATTGAACCTGGGTTAAATGAATCCTCAGACTTTCACATCAGTCTGTTGCTAGGGAGGTTATTGACATGGGGGAAAGTGACACCCACCCAAAGCGTGGCATCGAGGCAAACAAATCTGGAATCGATTTGTGGCAGAAACAGCAGAAAATGGTGATATTTTTTTCTTTCTTGCCTTCGCACCTCCAAGATTGGGGAGCTCAGTTGGGACACACTTGAGCGGACTAAGTGACCTTTTAGTTCTTCCTTGGAAGACTGTCTTAATGAACTTAATGTTTTACTCTTTCAGAGATCTCGCTATCAGCAAAGAGACCAAACTTCCATCACCATGGTGGACGTGAAATGTCTGAGTGACTATGAATTACAGAATGAACTTAATAAGCTTGGATTTTCACCTGGCCCGATTCTATGTATGTATGCAGCAAATATTAGAGACTAGTCATCTATGACTCATAGACTACCTCCCAGATTTAAATTTATTTATAGTGGAAGAAACATATACAATAAAAATCATTAAACTAGAAATAGGAAAATTTTAAAAAAAGCAGAAAAACCCTAAAGAAGGGAAGAGGTGATAAATACACTCAGATACTTCATACAGATTAGTAAGTGTGGTGTCAGACAGAAAAATAATCTCTTTCCCCCAGTTACTCTTGATTATATCACCCTGGGTTCTTTTTCATTCCTAGTATGTGCACTGTGCTAACTATGCATGTATGTATTGTCCATAGTCCCCACAGATAGAGTTACAACTTTGTCAGTCTTCTCAGATGTAGCCAATGCCTGACTCTATGGCTAACACATAGAGGCCTCACCTGAAGTGTTTGTGGAAGGGACAGAGTGAGTTGAGTAGCTGTGGGGTCCACCTCATTGTCAAAAACACAGTTAATAATGTAAGTATAAGAGTAAGAAGCTGCCCTAACCGGTTTGGCTCAGTGAATAGAGCGTCAGCCTGCAGATTCAAGGGTCCCAGGTTCGATTCCGGTCAAGGGCATGTACCTTGGCTGTGGGCACATCCCCAGTAGGGGGAGTGCAGGAGGCAGCTGATCAATGTTTCTCTCTCACCGATGTTTCTAACTCTCTATCCCTCTCCCTTCCTCTCTGTAAAAAATCAATAAAATATATTTTTAAAAAGAGTAAGAAGCTGAGCCTGGCTGGCATGGCTCAGGGGTTGAGCCTCTACATAAGAACCAGGAGGTCATGGTTCTATTCCCAGTCAGGGCACATGCCCGGGTTGCAGGCTCAATCCCCAGTGTGGGGCATGCAGGAGGCAGCCGATCAATGATTCTCATCATTGATGTTTCTATTTCTCTTTCCCTCTTCCTTCCTCTCTGAAATCAATAAAAACATATTAAATAAAAAGAATAAGGTTCTGAGTTGTGAAATACCTTGAACCCAGTAAGATCCCAGATACAAACAGAACAACTTAATCTATTCTCCACATTCTTCCTCAGCTTCCACCAGAAAACTGTATGAAAACAAGTTAATGCAATTGTTGGTCTCATCTCCCTGTGCACTTATGATGAATGGACCGGGAAAGCAGCACAGAACTCAAGACTATGAAGACAGGAAAGGTACCATTAGAGGCTATACTGCTCGATAGCAACTTTGCACTTATAATTAGTTTTAATATATTTTTATTGATTTCAGAGAGGAAAGGAAAGGGAGAAAAAGATAGAAACTTCAATGATGAGGGAGAATCATTGATTGGCTGCCTCCTGCACACTCCCCACTGGGGATCAAGCCCACAACCTGGGCATGTGCCCTTGGCCGCAATCGAACCTGGGACCATTCGGTCCGCAGGCCAACACTCTATCCACTGAGCCAAGGCCAAACCGGCTAGGGCAACTTTGCACTTATTAACACCTTGTCCAGCATGACTTACGCAACTTTTAATGGCATGAATGAGACAGCCACATGGCCTGTTTGCACACAAAGCCTGGACATAGGCCCCTGGGCTGCAAAGGAAATGCTTAACTCCATGTACTAGTATATATTCACGCCAGTGACTCAGTTGAGTGGCAAACCAGAAGTTCCTACAGATAATTTCCAGGTCTCCTTTGAGGTCTCAGCCTCTGCTTTGCCTCAGTCAATATATCTGATAGTTATTTTCTTTGGATTAAATGATTTCACACACATTAAGAAAGATGAACCAGACTCTCCCTCCCTATGCCCACTGCCCTCCTGACTTCATGGGAGCTGACCACAGCTGGTCTCTCCCAGGTCCCAGGTGGGTGGGGAGTGGTGGTCTCTGGGATGCAAGAGCTTCCCCTACAGGAGCCCCTGCGCAGGTGCACCTTTCACCTGTGGGGGCATCTAGTTTAGGCTCTTAGGGGGTAGACTTAAAGATTCCCACAGTGCATCCCAAAGCTCTTCCATTCAGTAAATATTTACTAGGAGTTCTCTATGAGCCACAGTAAAATAATAGAAGTACCATTTTTTAAAGGCCACCAATGCATTTCCAGCCTAACTTGCATCATCTCATTTAGTCTTCACAACACTTAGCTGAAGTTCAGAGAGGCCAAGTCATGGGCCCAACATCACAGAGCGAGGAAGTGGCCCCAGAAGATAAGCCTCCACTACAGGTGCCATGAAGAGCAAGGCCCATCTGTCTTCGTCAGCACTACATGTCCAGCTGCCAGGGCAGGCCCACGCCCAGAGCAGGAATGCAGGATATGTTTGTTGAATGAAAGTGATATAGAAGTGAGACTTGAACCCAGGTCTGGCTCTCATAAGTGTGCTCTTACCACCACATACCCTCTACTTTTCTCACAATGTCTATTGTGAGAATAAACACATTACATTTTTTTACCATGTTTGATTGACACCCCCCCAAAAATGGCAATTTCATATAGTTCAAATTCATAGTTCAACAAATAGTATAAGTGCCCGAGGCCCTCTACACATGCCCTGCAATGATATTAAAGGTAGCACAGGTGCTGAGCGGTCCCCAGGACTCTGGAATGGCTGGCCTGGTGTAGAGAGGGCAGCAGGACAGTTGGCCTGGGGGTGCCTCAGGGCAGGTGGCTGCCCCAGACCCTTTCTGGATGTGGGATGTGTTCACAGTCCTGTCCCCGCCCTGGGGCTGCCTCTGTTTCCTGCCTGGGAAGGAGCTGAAGGGCCGAGACCAGCCCTCAGAGGACAAGCAGTGCCACTCACTGCTTGTGACGCTGAGGACGGCAGGGCAACGCTGCCATAGTCTCAGTCCAAGCTGCCCTGGGTCCCAGCACAGGCCTCCACACAGCCCCCACAAAGGGGGCATCTAGTTTAGGCTCTCAGTGACTCAGTTGGGTGGCAAATCAGAAGTTCCTACAGATAATTTCCAGGTCTCCTTTGAGGTCTCAGCCTCTGCTTTGCCTCAGTAATAAATCTGATAATTATTTTCTTTGGATTAAATGATTTCACATACATTAAGAAAGATGAACCAGACTCTATTCCCGGTCAGGGCACATGCCTGGGTTCTTCCAGTCATGCTAGAGCTGGAAGAAAATGGGTCCTTCGGTTTAAACTTTGCATTGCTTTACGCTGTGTCCACCTGATGCTAGCCCTCCATGGGCAATCAAGCCAGAGGTGGGAGTTCTGCCTCAGTCCTAGCTTTGTCATGCAGCGCAGGATGCCACTGGCTAGTGGTGGGTACAAGTCAAAAACCTGCTTCTTAGAAACCGGCCTGGATCAGACATTTGAACTTGCTCATTGGAGGGGCCTCAAAGACCCTGGTGCCATTAGAATGGAGGGGTTGACATGGAACTAAGGGGGTCCCGTGGAGATTCAGCCTTGAGCACTTCACAGAAATACCTAGTCCTGGGGTAGGAGGGAGGGGCAGCTGTTTTAGGGCATCCAGACAATGGGTGGATTCCATTCTTCCCATTTTTATTCATTGTTTTGGCACTGGGTGGGCACAGCTTTCTGATCTGCCCTTCTTTCAACCTTCCCAATTATTCTGACTTGGGAGCTCATTTAAAATCCCCTCCATGAAAAGCTCGCTGATATTCAAGAGCAGTGATTGCTCCAAGCTTATCAAACAGCTTCCTCACGGCCCGAGGCGAGGGCTGATCTACAGCAACCTTTCTGCCCTGGTGGTTCCCCTGCCCTGGAAGCTGAGCACAGGTCTGGCCTTCCCTTCTCTGGATACAGAAGAAGACATTCTCCTGCCCTATGTGGACATTCAGAGATACGCCAGGCTGACCGCTGGCTCCAAGGGGCAATGACTGGACAGCAAGCAACCGCCCAGTAGAGCACCCTGCTCGGGCTCAGCATGCATTGCTCTCGGAGGCCCCCCAACACCACAGCTTCCCTGACAGGGCCCCCAGACCCCCAGGGGAAGGCCTGGGTGAGTTCCACAAGGGCCACAAGGGCCTCAGAAGGACAGAGCGAATCCTCTTCCCCTCCCAGGTATCTTCTGCCCCATGATGAACAGAATTCACCACTCCGCTGCGTGGTGCTGATTTTCGTGGCTAGCTCCTATGTCCTCATGGCCTATTTTCCTTGTGTTTCCCATGATCCAGAGCTGAGGGGCATTATCGTTTTGAAAGGAAATATCATACTCTCATCAGAAAAAAAGAAGGGACCCCAAAAAGTATGTACTATTCGAATGCATGGATACTTGTACGCGTAGTAAATATAAGAAATAGCATGTTTCACGTGTAAGGAAATAGCAAGGCACTACATTCTGTTGCGGCGGGGAAATCTAGTTTCAAGAAGCTCGTTTGAATGCAGGTTTCTGTTTTGTGAAACGATTACCAGGTTCTAGCACGAGACCCAGAGTAACAGCCCCTCTGAATAGCAGCCACCCCGTTTTCCTCCCCGGCTGCCGAGCCCTCTCTCTGCGTTCACCACCTGTGTCTACATTCATAGAGCATCCAGCACAGTCCCAGACCCACAGGGAGCACAGAACACCTGTGCGTTCCTGTCCCCTTCTCTTGCCCAGGCGCTGAGATCTGGCTCCTACCCTCGCCGCCCTATTGGAGCTCTTGGCCAAGTGTGTGAGATGAACAGGTTTCGGGGTGCCCTTCCACCGGCCAGCTGTGTGACGCTGGTGGGGGGGGGGGTCGCTGAATGGACCTGAACCTCCTCTCACCGTTTAGTTAGCAGGGCCTACCCCCAAGGGTGAGTGTGAGGGAAAGGCAGGTGAAGCTCTTGGCATAGAACACGACACATAATGCTTTCACTCAATCCCTAAACTCCACGATAGCAATGCTAGTGACTTCTGCTGGGTCCCTCTTTATTTAGAGACACCTGCCTCCTTCCATGTTGGCAACTCTGCTCTCTCTAGGTTCTGGCCTCTGCCCCTGCCTGTTCTCATCCTCACTCTGGCTTCTGGGCCCTGACTGCACGTTGCTCCTGAGGTCTCTGTCTTCAGCCCCTTCGCTTCCTGCTCCGCATCGCTCCCCGGGGTCGTCTCATTCACTGACCACCTCTGTGTCCTGACTCCACATGTACCCCTCCGCGAAGGACCTCTCTCCTGAGCCACAGGCCTGCCTCCTGGAAAGCTCCTTCCCTCCTTCCTGCACTCACTCAGCTGATGGTTATTTATTTACTTACTTATTTTCACCCTCACCCCAGGGCATGTTTTTATTGGTTTTAGAGAGAGAGGGAGAAGGGGGGTTGGAAGAGAGAGAGAAACATAGATGGGTTGCCTCTGGTACGTGCCCCAACTGGGGATCGAACCCACAACCTGGGCATGTGCCCTGACCAGGAATAGAACCGGTGACCCTTTGGTGCACAGGACAACGTTCCAACCAACGGAGCCACACCAGCCCGGGCCACAACGCTCATTTGTAATTAAGGACATTTCCTGGGTTTATAGATTGTTTATACTTCTCCTGTGGTTACCCCAGCACCTCACTCCAGCACCACCTGCATTTGCGGCCTGCGTTTATCTTGATGGTTCCACCACCTTCCCACCCTCCAGGCTCAAAATCACATTGCTACCTTGGAAGGACCACCCCCCTAGCTCCTCACATATAAACAGTTGCCATGTCCTATGGATTTGAATTAGAACTTTCAAAAATCGACCCCTCCTTTTTCTTCCCCTTGCTACTTTCCCAGCTTGCACCCATATTATTTTGGGGGTTGTTTGTTTTTTAATCCAAACACTAGCAATACCTTCCTAATTGGCCTCTGCCTCCAACCTTTACCAATGCCAGTTCAGATCTACAAGCAGCGATTGCATCATGTCTTTCATTTGCCTGGAAATTTTCAAAACAAGATGCAAACTTACTGTCCAGCAGGAAGAGAGAGACACCAGGATCTCCTGAACACTAATCTCCCTCACCATCCCACCCAATGCACACTTACCTGTTTCTCCACCTCTCACACCTCTCCCCACACACCTTTGCCTCAACCATTGTTTATGCCTAGAATTCCTTTTATGCTTCCACCCACCCCATTTCTCTTCCTGTTAAAATCCTGTGATCACTTCAGCAATGTCTCAAAGGCCACTCCCTTGAAAATTGCATGTTATCCCATTCAGTAGCTGTCACAGGGCTTTGCACATGCCAGGAGCCCAAAGACCACGTTATCAAGTCTACCAAACAGCACTAGTGGCACATAGGTTAGCTTGAAAATATGGTCTAGTAGTGTTTAAAATACTTGTTGAGTTTAAATGAATGAAAGAAACCCCAGGTAAACATTCCTGTAGTAAATCATTACTTTAGCTTTCCATCTGAACCTAATTCACGTTGGATGAAAGTATTCTGATAGCAAACTTCCTAAAAGATATTTCTTAAATCTTTCACATGGACCTTGTTTCTGCAGAAAACCCTTTTGTCTATTTCCTGCCAAGACATTTACAGGAGAAAAAGCAACCTGAGTATTGAAAATGCAGCAGGTGGGGGCCAATGCCCTCCAGGCGTTGCTTACATAAACCTGAAATAAAACCACATCAATATTTTGAATTGGCAATAGAATTAAATGGAAAGTTTGTGATGGCATAAAGTGTTTTGATCTGAAGGATTATATAAGCCATTTTGATTCTCAGAAGAGCCGCGAGACATCTGTTCAATTTTAAATCCGAAAGTAAATGTAAATAAGCACTTAAATTTCCATGTTAAAAGGTAGTAGAAAGTGTGTTTATTGAGACACTTGTCTGGCACCATAGACTTTAATTACTTAAGAGCATTGGTCCGTACCTAACAGTTCTCTAAGTACCCGGAAAGGTGTATTAGACATTTCTTTGAAACATCAATGAACACATATTTTCCTCTCATTTCAGTAGGTTTCTAGTGAAATACAAATCACCTTGAGATTTGGATTATGCCAATTTCTGGGTACTTTTTTTTTTTAACACTGTACATGTGTTTTATTTGTTTTTAAAAGATTTTTTTAATTGATTTTTCGAGAGATAGAGAAAAGGAGAGGGAGAGGGAGAGAAACATCAGTGTGAGAGAGAAACATTGAATGGCAGCCTCCTGCCCGCCCCCTATTGGGCATCAAGCCCGCAACTGGGGCACGTGCCTGACCGGGAATCCAACCGACAGCTTTTTGGTGTACAGGACGACGCCCAACCGAGTGACACTAGCTAGGTTTACATATATGTTTTATTAAATTACATATGCAGCCTATTTGATTTGGTGATTAAGGCCACTTAGAAAGCTAAGTCATTATTTTTTAAATTGGGGATCTTCTCATCCGATAGATTCGAGACACAGCTTAAGCTTCCATTGATGGAGTAGGGAGTGAAGCCAATGTGTGTAAGTCAGGTTCCTAAAACCTCTAAAGAGGAGAGATGGGATTCAGGAATCACAGGGAGGCAGGAGGATCTACTATGTCAGGCTGCACAAAGTGGGGTTTGCTCGGGTGACCATGCCATTTATCACTACAAACAGGATGCTTTTGAAAGTGAACAGGGACACTAACCAGAAGGGGTGCTGGGATAACAGGAATAAAGCAGAACTGTCCTGGCAAACCAGGGCATCTAGTCATCCCGGGTTTGGGCTGGGTGTGGTCCCAAGAGCTGAAGTGTTTGCACGTGCATACCCGTCTGCAGGGGGCTGCTGCATGCAGAGGGCGGCTGGCCCTGGAGGGGTGCCCCTGAGCACCCCCGGCCCCTTCCAGGTGTTTCCTTACTCTTCCCCAGACAAGACATGCTCTTTCCTGCTGAATCAATGTTCATTCTGTTCTCCCAGCTTGGGATACTCTCTCCTCATCTGGCCACTTATCATACATATTCTCCTAGGATTTTCTCAAAATGTGTTTGTTCTGTGGGTCTGGCCCTAGGAATCTGCCTTTTCCATTAGCCCCTATTCCCACCCCCTGTCCAAGAGTTTTGCTCTAGGTTGTAAATGTTGATGGTAAGCCTATGTCTTTGAACCCTCTCCATTTAATTCAAAGCCAGGCGTGTGTGTGTGTGTGTGTGTGTGTGTGTGTGTGTGTGTGTGAGAGAGAGAGAGAGAGAGAGAGAGAGAGAGAGAGAGAGAGAGGTTACACAGTTCCTGTTGGATGAACTGAAAGGAACTTTTGTCCTATGTTGATGTTGATGATCTTCCTTTTTCTGGTTTCCTATTCTGTACCATCTCTTTGGTCTTTGGGACATGCCTTAATGTATTCTCTTGAGAGACAATGCTTAGGTCACAGTGTATTGATGACCATCCAGGGAAGGGTTGCAACAGAGCTTCCAGCCTGTGAGTTAACAGCTATTTATGAAATAAAGGGCGTGTGCTAGACCTTCTTGTTCCTGTCCTGAAGAAACTTAAAAACGAGCTCTTGAAACACAGAATATGTGTATCAAAGATATGGACTCTAGCGTGGCTCGGTGGTTGAGCACTGATCTATGAATCAGGAGGTCAGGGTTTGATTCCTGGTCAGGGCATATGCCTGGGTTGCGGGTTCAATCCCCATTGTGGGGCGTGTAGGAGGCAGCCAATCAGTGATTCTCTCTCATCATTGATGTTTCTCTCTCATGCTTCCTCTCTGAAATCAATAAAAATATAATTTTAAAAAAATGGGGCTCTAGAGACAGGCTGCTTAGGTTCAAATTCCAGCTCTGCCACTAACTTGGACAAGACACTTGACCTTTCTATCTCTTAGTTCCTCATCTATAGACAAAGATAACAATAGTCTCTACTTCAGAACGTGTTATGAGGATTAAGTTAAAGTATGTAAAATAGAGTAGTGATGGTACATAGTAAGAGCTGTCAAAGTACAAATAAGAACTATTACTACCATTAATATTCCTATTATACAAAAAGCATGGTATTTAGTCATCTGCAATACAAAGCGAAAAATAATATAATGGAAGCTAAATTTTTAGTATTGAACTCTACAGACTGTGGTTTATCAGAGTGCCTGCAGATATACTTACATAATTAAATATACAGATGCAATTAAAACTTATTCTCTGGAAGTGCTGTGCACTTAGTGAAGCAGACCAAGCTTTTAAAAAAGTCATATGTGCCCTCCTGGTATATAGGACTCCTTTCTTAGTCTGATACTTAAGTTCTTCTTTCCTTTGCCTCTTTAAACATTTTTAAAAACAACTTCACACTTAGAAAAAGTTGCAAGTAATAGTACAAAGAACTCCCATATTCTTTTTACCCAGATTGTTACCTTTTACCACATTTGCTGTGTGTGTGTGTGTGTGTGTGTGTGTGTGTGTGTGTACTGTGTCTTTCTGAATGATTTGAGAGCAAACTGTAGACATGAAGCCCCTCAGTTCTCTGGCATGCATTCTGCCTACCTCCCAAGGACACTTTCGGAATAACACTCCAAATAAGGAAATTCACATTGATTCAGTGCTAGCATCCAATATTCAGATCCCATTCAAGTATCACCAACTATCTCATAATGTCTTTGCTTTCTCATCCATAACTAGTCTAGGAGCACATGTGGTCTTTGGTTGTCAGGGCTCTTCAGTCTCCTTCAATTTCAAACAACAGTGCCTCCATCTTTCCCTGGCATTCACGTCCTTGACCATTAAAATTTTTTTAAAAAATTTATTTCAGAGAGGATGGGAGAGGAGAGAGAGATAGAAATATCAATGATGAGAGGGAATCATTGATCAGCTGTCTCCTGCACGCCCCCTATTAGGGATCAAGCCCACAACCCGGGGAATGTGCCCTTGACCCAATCGAACCCAGGACCCTTCATTTGGCAGGCTGACGCTCTATTCACTGAGCCAAACCAGCTAGGGCACCCTTGACCATTTTAAAGAGTACACGCCTTTCATCCTGTAGGGCGACTTTTCTGTCTGATTTTTCCTTTTGACTATTCATAGAGGCCATGTCCTCTGGGCAGGAAATCCTCAGAATGATGCTGTGCTCTTCCCAGAGCATCACACCAGGTAGCAATGCCACCCTGTTCCACCGCTGGTAACATTAACCTTAATCACCTGGAGAAGTTGGTGTCTGTCAGGTTTCTCCATAAAACCATCATTTTTCTTCCATTTGTAATCAAACAGTATTCTGCGGGGAAATATTCTGAAATGACACTAACATAGTGCTCCTATTCAAACCTCATCCATTAGCCCTAGCTCCCCTAGACGACTGCCTGAATCACCTTCCATTGTGATGATGGCCCATTGAGACTTTCTATTCCTATTATTCCCTCTGCATTTATTAGATGGTAGTCAACATAAGGAAGACCTTCCCTTCTCCCCCATTTTATTCATTTATTTGTTCTTTGTTTCATTTGTTCTTTCATTCAGTCATATTAGTATGGACTCATTGACTCTTTTTAATCAAACGGGCTGTATCTTGATATCTTTATATATTTTAATGCTCAAATTGTCCCAGATTCGGCCAGTGGGAGCCTTTTCAATATGGGTACTGTGTCCTTTTGATATGTCCTCCTCATTCCTTGAGCATGTCCTGAATTTCTGGCACAAAAAGATGTTTCAGACCCATCTGGTGCTTTTTCTGCCCCAGGAGCCTTGGATGGTGTCTACTGCAGGACTGTGTTTACTTTTACTGTAGGATGGTATTTAAAAAACCAGGATCTAGCTTTGGTTGGTGTGGCTCAGTTGGTTGAGCATTGTCCCGTGCACTGAAAGGTTGCCAGTTCGATTCCCAGTCGAGGCACATGCCCAGATTGCATGTTCAGTCCCCAGTTAGCCAGGGTGCATTCAGGAGGCAACTGATCAATGTTTCTCTCTCATATCATCTCTCTCCCCCCTCTCTCCCTCTCCTGTCCTCTCTAAAATCAATAAAAACATATTTTTTAAAAAGATCTAGATCTTCAGTGAGCTCATTGCTACTGGGAGTCATTGCTTCTAGGTCCTCTCGGTGGGTAGAGCTAGAAAATAAAGGTGTGTGTATATGCACATATGCATCATAACTATTTTTGTATCTCTCTCTATACAAATTTAAAAGTCATAAGTGCATATTGATCTTCAATTACAATCCAGCGTTTCAGTGTTCTTTCTAATTGGTCTTTCCCCTTTCTGTTTGTAAGGCACTTCTGTGACAGTGAGAAAACTGGCTCCCATTACCCTCCATAGATTTGCGTTTTGCTCCACTTTCTAATTTCCTCGGTGTAACCAAGCTCCCAGTCATAATAGCCACCTCCGTCTCTGCATAACCCTCCCATCACCATCTCTCTTCCTTGGACGCAGGGCACACTGAAGCCTGCATGCTGTCCCCCTCCCACTGCCATTCTTCAGCCACCAGGAACCCCAATATACACAGCCCCTCCTCCTTCATTTCTTTGGCCTCCAGGTATTCTGACCCCTCATTCATGTCGCCTCTGCCCCACTTCTTGTGCAGGACACATGACATCCCAGGGAAGGACAAGGAAGGGAAGGGAAGCTTCATGTTTCTTTTTTGCTTCCAATTCTGAAGTCTGTGTCAATGTCTTTGTGCCAAAACTTCAGGTGGATTTTTACTCTTGTGTCTCAGTCACTGTTGTTGTTGGTAAGATGCTTTGTAGGCCTATAATGTGCATGTGCAGGGCCTACCCCAATTGCTACCACCGGAAGACACGGTGTACCAAGGGAATACATATTAAAGGACTACCATTAAGTGTGTGGTTTGAGTTGCATGTAAAGGTTTTAGGCGACCTGATGTTAAACTTCTCTATAATGGTTTCTTAATTAATTGAAAAGCATCCTTATTCCCAATAGTTGTTGTATATTCCAGTTGGGTCAAAGTGAAGAGTAAATTACATATTTTGTGACTACTTAATAAACCCTTCGTTCTTACCTTTGACACGTACTAATGGGAGCTAAACAGCATATTTACAAGGAATGCAACGCTCTTCCTGTAAAACTACTGACCTCCTAGTATATCTGCTTAAATACGCTAATAATCCATGTCTTTATCTTATTGATCACATGCTGATTCTTTCTGTGTAATAGAACCCAGTCTTTGAAATGCAAGAGCCTCAGGAAGAGTTAGTGAAACCAAACTCTGATTACAATGGTTCTAAGATGATAAGAAAGGTAAACTTACTTATTTTCATAAAACTGAATTATGAGCAGTGGTGTTCTCTTTCTATAGGAAAAAATATGCATTTGTTTCAAAAACCCAGCTTTGCTTCCGTTTTCATCTAAGAATATTTAACCAAACTCACTATAGCTAGTTTATCATTTGCATGATGGGTATAGCTATATGTATCCATTTTAAGGAAAGGAGTTTTCTGTTTGCCTCCACGATGAGCATCCCTGAGTTATTTTGATCTCTTGGGATTTATTAGGGCTTCCTTAGTACCAGGCGCTATTCATCTCGATGCATGAGTCCAGGCATGATTTATTATGATGATCGAGCGTGGAATTTCCTCTCTGAAAGGCTTGTTGGAGGAGGCTATGTGGTTCATCGTACAGATGCAGAAAGAAGCAGAGAGGGGGTATGACTTGCCTAAGACCACACGGTGTTAGCAGAAAAATTGGAAATGGCATTCCAGTCTTCTAATTTCCATGTTATATAGCCTTTCCCATTATATTCAGCTGCCAAAGGAAGAGGAGACACAACCAGGCACCTGAGTGGTGAAACAGCTCCCCCCAGTGTCTCTTTTCATGGTCTCCCAGGACTCAGGGCTTCTCGTCCCCTATGGCAGAGAAGGCTTTCTTTCTGGGGTGGCTTTGCTATGAGAGGCATTTTCCACTGGCCCTTCTGTCCTCCCATTAAAGCCATGGTACAGAAATCAGCACGGCTAAAATGGACTGACTGATATGCACATGGGTACCTGGAATTTTCCCAAGTAGACAGAAGAAAATTCAAACCTGAAAACCTTTTTTTTAATTTTTAAAAATATATATTTTATTGATTTTTTACAGAGAGGAAGGGAGAGGGATAGAGAGTTAGAAACATCGATGAGAGAGAAACATCGACCAGCTGCCTCCTGCACACCCCCTACTGGAGATGTGCCTGCAACCAAGGTACATACACGACCGAAATAGAACCTGGGACCCTTCAGTCGCAGGCCGATGCTCTATCCATTGAGCCAAACCGGTTAGGGCTGAAAATCTTTTTTAAAAGAAATATGTTTTTATTGATTTTTAGAGAGAGGAAGGGCAAGAAACATCCATGATGAGAGAGAATCATTGATCGGCTGCCTTCTACACACCCCCTACTAGGGACCAAGCCCGCAACCCAGGCATGTGCCTTGATCAGGGATGGAACCAAATTGTGACCTCCCAGTCAACCACTGAGCCACACCAGCCGGGCCAAAAACCTTTTTTGATATTTTATTATAACATATGCATCTAAAAAGGTATAAAAATTATGTAATAAGCAGTTTGATTCTCACCCTAGAGATTAAAAATTACTATAAATCATTGATGATTTTGTTGAAGACCCCAGTGATCATATTCCCCTTCCTTCATTTCCCCCAAGGTAACCACTACCTTGAATTTTCTATTTATTATTCTTTTCCTTTTCTTTACAGTATCCACAAACTTTAGTTTCTCATGATTTTGGATTTTATTTAAATGATATCATAGTGTAAGTATTCTTCAGTAACTTCCCTTTACCATGTACCGTTATGTTATGAGCGTCACCCAACACTTGTAGCTCTCACTCATTAATTTTCACTGCTATATAATTATTGTAAAAATACATTTATCCATTCCTTATTTACGGGACATTTGAATTGTTGCCAAGTTTGCCTAATACAAACAAGGCTGTTACAAACAATTGTGGTACATAATTCATTGGATACATGTGCAAGAATTTTTTTCTGATTGAATGAATATACCCAGCAGGGGAACTGCTGACTTGAAGGATATATACCTGATCTTCAGCTGAAGAGATCATGCTAAACCGCTCTACAGTGGCCACACTATATATTCCTACCAGCAACATATTAAAAGCTCCATTATTCTAAATCTTCTTCAAATTTTAGTATTGCCAGATTTCATTTTTGTCAATGTAGTGGATATAAGGTGGTATTTTATTATGATTGTAATTTGTATTACTCTTATGCTAATAAGGTTGAGCATCTTCTCACATGTTTGTTGGTTATTTATGTTTTGTTGTTTGTAAAATGTCTGTTCGTATTTTTTGCCAGTTTTTCTATTTGGTTGTTTATCTTTTTCTCATTAATTTATAGGAGCTCTTATATATTTTGGATACTAAACCTTTGTCAGTCATAAGTGTAACACAGATCTTTTAGTAGTTTGGGGTTGTCTTAACATTTTTTTTTGTTTTTTTAGCAGTTCACATCATAACTGAGAGTAGGGTACAGAGATTCTCATATAACCTCTGCCCCCCACCACATGAATAGCCTCCTCCATTATTAACATCTCCCACAATGGGCTTGTCTATTCACATTTTTCTACTAGCCTTTTAAAAAAAATCCTCACCTGAGGGTATGCTTTTATTGATTTTGAGAGTGAGAGAGTGAAAAGGTAAGAGAGAGAAAGAGAGACAGAGAAGAGAGAGAGAGAGAGAGAAACATTGATGTGAGAAACATCAATTGGTTGCCTCCCAAACTGGCCCTGACCAGGAATCAAACCTGCAACCTTTTGGTGAATGGGGTGATGCTCCAACCAACTGAGCTCTACTTGCCTTTTAAAAATGTAATTTAAAACAATTTTCAAACTTAAAGCAAGTTTCCAACAAAGAATTCCTATATGGCCTTCACCCAGATTTACCATTTGTTAACATTTTACCACATTTGTTTTATAATTTTATCTATTTATTTTTTTTCTTGAACTAATTTATGACATCATAATCTTTTACTTTCTCCCCAAAACGTCATTATATATGTCTTTAGTCTAAAAACATAAGGATAGTCACATCACAATGATGAGAATCAGAAATTTTCATACATATACAGTATATACTATATATATGTTTTTATTTAAGTTTTGATTGCTTTCAGAGAGGGAAGGGAGAGGGAGAGATAGAAATGTCGATGGGATGCCTCCTGCACGCCCCCTACTGGGGATTGAGCCTGAAACCCAGGCATGTGCTCTGACAGGGAATTGAACCAATGACCTTTTTTGATACATGAGATGGTGCTCAACCAACTGTGCCACACCGGCTGGGCAGAAATTTTTGTTAAGGTTAAATTCACATAACATAAAATTTACTATTTTAAAGTGCAAAATTCAATGGCATATAGTACAGTATATTCATAATGCTGCCTCGATCTAGATTCAAAACATGTTCATTCACCCCAAAACAAAACTCAGTACCCATGACACAGTTACTCCACAACCCCCTCCTGACAACTACTAATCTGCTTTCTGTTTCAATGGATTTTTTTCCTGTATGTTTCATATAAATGGAATCATCCAATATGTGATGTTTTGTGACCTTTTAAATTTACCATGAGGTTTTCAAGTTTATCCATGTTGTACTGTGTGTCTGTATCCACACTTCATCTCTTTTTATGACTGAATAATAATGTTATGGACATGTGGATTGTTTCTACCTCTTGGCTACTGCAAATGTTGGTACTGTGAACGTTCATTCATGTATAAGTATCTGTTTTCAATCCTTTTGGATATACCAGTATTCCTACGAGTGGAATGTTGAGCCATGTGGTAATTCTGTGTTTAACTTTTTTAGTAATGGCAAAACTGTTTTCCACAGTGGGTGCTCATTTTACATTCCCACCACCAATGTATGCAGGTTCCAATTTCTCCATATCCTTGCCAACCCAACATTAAAAAATATATTTTTATTTATTTTTAGAGAGAGAGAAAGGGAGAGAGAGAATGCCCTCTACTGGGGGACCCAGCCCACAACCGGAGCCGAGCACGTGCCCTGACTGGATATTGAACTGGCAACCTCTGGGTCACGATGCTCAACCAATTGAGCCACA
Organism: Myotis lucifugus; assembly: GCF_000147115.1. Taxonomy (NCBI): domain Eukaryota; kingdom Metazoa; phylum Chordata; class Mammalia; order Chiroptera; family Vespertilionidae; genus Myotis; species Myotis lucifugus. Next base: position 897,699 of record NW_005871193.1, on the reverse strand, counting down.
GCAGCTAGGACTCCACCCCAACTTTTTAAAAATGGTTGTCCTCGTACGTATGAAGTGGTAGCTCACTGTGGTCTTGATTTGCATTTCCCTGATGACTAATGATGTTGAGACTCTTTTCATTTGCTTATTGAACATTTGTACATATTCTTTGGAGAAATGTTTATTCAAATCATTTTAATTGGGTTGTTTGTCTTTAGATTGTTAAGTTGTAAGAATTGTTTATATACCGTATTCTGAATACTAGTCTGTTATCAAATATATGATTTGCAAATATTTTTCCCATTCTGTGAAAAAGATTGCCTTTTCTCTTTCTTCATAATGTCATTTGATGCACAGAAGTTTGCTTATGATATTTCTTGACGTGGGTTTCTTTGGTTTTATCGTTTGGAATTCACTTAACTTTTTGAAATCTGTAGATTTGTATCTTTTGCCAAATTTGGGACATTTTCAGCTCTTATTTCTTCAAATATCTTTTTCATCCTCACCTTACTCTTCTCTACTCCAGGGACTCTGATAACACAAACATTAGATCTTTTGTTTTCTGTTATTTTTTTGGAAGAGCTTACATGGTTAAGAGATCATAGATAATAATTCTGTGAGTTCTCCACTCCAGTCTCTTCAGCAGCGACCATGGTGCATTCACTGGTCTCTGTCTTCTTCAATCACCCCAAAGGGTGTGATAACATTATTGATCTCTTCCTTTACCAGCCACAGTATCTTAATGCAGTTCAGATGATGTGTCTACATATTCTTCACTACTTGACTACAGCAGTCATAACAAACAAAGATATTCGAAAACGCCAGCAGGCACTGAAAGATCTAGTCAAAGTTATTCAATGGGATTCTTACACATACAAAGACCCAATTGCCGAGTTTGTTGAATGCTTAGATGTTCACTTTTACTTTGATGGGGCTCAGAAAAAGCGGAGGGAATGTGAACCTGTGCTTGTAAATGACTTCCTGGTGGCTTGTCTCGAGGGTTTCGCTGAAAATTCCCATCTCTTCCTATTTGAGACTTCTAGTTGCATCCACCATGTATCAGCATTAACATGTTGGCAGATAAACGGAGCGTGACTCCAGATGCAGCTGAAAGGTGGATTGTAAATTTGGTTAGAAATGCAAGACTAGACGCCAAGATCGATTCTAAATTAGGTCACGTGGTTATGGGTAACAGTGCAATCTTAACCTATCAGCCAGTAAATGAAAACACCAAAAGCCTTTCATTTAGAAGCCAGATGTTGACTTTTAATATTTAGATGTAACTTAATCAGAATAGTAGGTTAGGGGCTCCTAACAGGGCAACTGAAGACTCTGGCTTTTACTAAAGAGTTGTAAAGAAAAACAACAAAACTATAAAGGAAAGGCGAAATAATGAAACTACTATATAAAGGGTGACATACATTTTAGAAACAACATATTGAGTATAACTTTTAGAGAATTTGAATATAATGGGATGTTTCATAAAGAAACAGAGTTCATTGATTCTTTCCTCTGTGTTCTCCATTCTCTGTCAAGCCGTCTTGCCAGTGTTTTACTTCATTTGCATTATTTTAAATTCTAAAATTTACACTGGGTTCTTCTTTATATATTCTACTGATCTGCAGAGAGATAATTTTTTTCAATTGTCTCATACATGTTTAGGTGGTTCTTTGAAACATTTTATGATGGCTGCTCTAAAATCTTGGTCAGCTAATTCAATAGTATGTCATCTCAGTTCTGGCTTGTGTTATCTTTTCTCCTCAAATTATGAGAGACTTTGGGTTGTATTGAAATATTCTGTTTTAACTTCCTCCCCAGACTTTATACGCTGGTGGGGGAAGAGGAACACCAGCTCTTCACTGCAGGGCAAGTGGTAGAAGTGCACATCCCCCACTGGGCCTCCATTGACACCCTGTTGTATGTTTGTTGGTTCATTATTGCTGGGCTGGGGGGGGGGGCGGGGGGAGTGGAGAGGGAGGGCAATGGTCCATGATACTAGCCCAGTAGGAACGAGGTGGAAGTTCAGGCTTCCCAAGCACCTTGGCTAGTGGGCTGTTTGGTAAAATTTTTGGTCTTGTGGGGCTGCCCCTTTCTCCTTTCCTAGCCCTTCACCTTTCCAGAGGCTTTTTGTTTGCACTCTTTGGTGTTTCCAGGTTGCCAGCAAACAGTCTGGGGTACGTGCGGTAAAAAGAAAACCCAGGGCATTCACTGCAAGTCATTCCTCGGGTCCTGAGGCCCCTAGCCCATCTGCTTTTCTCCACCTTTCAGTCTTCTTCTGTTTGCTTTACATATAGTGTCCAGGTGTTGCCGATGGAAATGGGGTTCTTCCACGGAGTCGCAAGAAAAGCATTTCAGGGACCCACACGTGGGAGGATGAGGCACAGTGGTGAGACTTACTAGAGCTGGAGCAGACACAAGGGACTGTCCCCAGGTGCCGGTGTCTCACCCACCACCAGGTGGCTTAGCTTCGTCCAGCTGTGGGAGAAGCCCAGCCTTGTCTTCACCGAGCCCAGAAGAGCCAGAGATCGTGTGCATTGCTCAGTACCGGCGGGGCACCCAAGGCTGCCATCGTTCACTTTAGTCCATGCCAAACCTTAGTCCAGTGCAGCCTCAGTTCCCAGCTGTGCTCCTGCAGCCGCTGCCCTGCTGCACCCAGGCCAGCGTGGAGCCCGTGCTTGGGTGCGCAGCTGCTACGGAGAGAGAATGTGCCCAACAGTGAACAAATAGGGAACACGTGCTACCGAGAGGCCTTTAGTAGGCTTTGATTGTATTCCCTCAGGCTTGGGAAGGGGTACGCTTTCTTTCAAACGAACCAATCTCTTTCCTGGCTCTTTGCAGGCTTGTGTTGGGTCTTCCCCAGATCCAGTCTCTTTCCCAGATCTTCTGGGGTTTCATTCACGCATCCAATCCAATCCTTTTCCCAGGCTAGACACCTCCCCTCTGTGGTCACCATCTTGGCTCCTACTGTGAATGCCTCAAAGTAGAAGGATCTCCCTCTATACCATCCTGGTTTCTACTGCGCATGTGCCTAGCAAAGGAATTTCCCCTTTATTGTGTATTCCTCCCCCACATAGTACCAGCGAGTGGACCCCTTGTACCTGAGGGAGATTGGAAAACAGGTCCTTCCTCCCTACACAGGGGGATGGAGAGGTGTTAATCCCCTTGCAGGCAAGGGTGTGTGTGTGGGGGCGGGCGGGAGGAGACAGCTATTCACTATTCTCTGGGGTATCAGCTATCCCCTGGGGTGTCTGAAGCTGTAGCTTCCAGACTTAAGCCTGATTAAGTGTAACTTCCAGACTCAATCAGGCCCAGCCAGTGTAGCTCCCGTCTCTTTTGTTAACTCCTAGCTGCCTGTGCTAACACAGGGTTTGGGGCTATATTGAGCAGAAGAATTTTGGAGAAGTATACCGGTATCTATCTCATCTTGTTCCCAATACCATTTTGAATAGTCTGTCGTTTCTCATCTGGTTGGCAATGTTAGCTCTTGTCATTCATCAAATTTCCACAGGAGTTTTAAAATGCACGGAGGATTTGTTTTAATCAGGTATAGTAAGGGGACAGGCAGGAAGATGACTGCCTTCCAAAGCAGTGTATTACCTACAATACCCCAGAGGGTTGATTGCATCATGCCAATGGGCCACCTGGGGAAGGAGCAGGGTCAGTCAGGCAGGAGTGAGAGGAAGGCATGGGCACAAGGCCTTGTTGTGGCCTTTGCAGGGAGGAGTGGGTGAGGCAAGGTAAGCATTTTAGGATTGGCTGGTTGGACTAATTTCAGCAGTTCTGGGCTTTAGGGGTGGACCCTAGTTGGCCAATATCTGGCCCTAGGCTGATGTAGGACAGGGAAAGTATTGGCTTGGTAAGTGAACGTTAGGTAAAGGAGAAGGTTGGAGGGGTTGGTTGGCTTGTACATGGAAGGCGCAGTCACAAGGAGTCTTTATACTATCCCTAGGAGTGGGCCAGCCTTCGGAGAGGCAGTCTCTCCAGGGTCAGCGAGGCCCCAGGGTGCCAAAGCCTCATAAAATACAGAAAACAAAAACCGTGATTAATAGTACAATGGGGTCTCTATTCTGATCAATGTGTCCAGCTTGCGCTCATAGAAGAATGTCTTCATCCAGAGCAACCCCTCTCACCTTGTTGGTTTAAATTGGTCGGTGGATTTTACTTGTCCCTTAGTTCTTGCAAATACATTTTAGAATAAGCTTATCAAGTTCCATGAAAAATTCAGAATGTGATTTAGATAGAAATTTTGCTAACTTTATAAGTTAATCTGGAAAAAGCTGAATCTTTACTCTGTTGAGTCTTCCTGCTCATGAACATGTTACATCTTTCCATTTATTGAAATTTTCTTTAATGTCCTTCAGTAAGATTCTTATTGTTTTCTTAATAAAGATCATGCTCATCTTTTGTCAGCTTTATTACTAGGTAGGCTTTTAATGTTTGTTGCCAAATTTTGTTGGAAATAATTCTTTTGTTGGGAACAGTATCTTTGAAAAAATATGCTTTAAATGGGTTGTTGCTGGTATATGGAATTGCAGTTGACTTTTGTCAGTACCTTTTGTCTTATAACAATGAACTCTTAGCAATTATAATAATTTTCCTGCAGATTCTTTTTAGTCTAATTTGTATACCTTTAATTTCTTTTTGTTTACCTGTGCCTCTACAACCTTTTTATTATAATATTATGTAAGTGATAATAGTAGGAATACTTTCCTTAGTTCTGATTTAAAGAAAATGCTTTTAACATTTTACCTCTTTTTAAAAATATATTTAATTAATTTTAGAGAGGAAGGGAGAAGGAGAGAGAGAGATAGAAACATCAGTGATGAGAGAGACTCATTGATCGGCTGCCTCCTGCACGCCCCCACACTGGGGATCAAGCCTGCAACCCAGGCAGGTGCCCTGACCAGGAATCAAACCCTAACCTTCTGGTTTATAGACCAATGCTCAACCACTGAGCCATGCCAGCTGGGCTTAATATTTTACCTTTGAGTATAATTTTTGGTGTAGGTGTTGGGAGATACCTTGTATCTAGTTAAGGAAGTTCCCATCCCATTCCTGGTTTGCAAGAAGATATTTTAAAGCAGGAATGCAGATGATCACAAAGTTTTTAACCTTTCTTTTGTTAATGTAGTGCAGATTATTTTAAAAGGCTTTTAATTAATTCAAAATTATTATTTAGGTTAAAAGAACACAATGTTTTAAATTAGAGCTTTATTAAATCAAGGTTGAGGTAAAAACAATAGAGTGAAATTATTGCAAGATCTTTATTAACTTAATCAGTTTTAGTCAATAAAGGGATTTGGGGTTAACTCAATATTAAAGAGCTCTAAATTGAGTTTTTTCCCCACTTGTAAGAAGGTCATAACTGCCAGTTTGCCAAGTCATTTGTAAAAATGTCTGGTTCTACGTACAGGCCTTTCTTCAACAATTGCATTAGTGAGGGAGAGTGATTGAAAAATGTAACACATTTCAGCTTGAAGACAATTTCATCCCCACCTCCCGGGAGCATCACTGCCTCCTGGCTCCCTAAGCTCCAACAGTAAGAAGTCCTGGAAGAATAAGAGGAAGGAGGGGTGGGGGCCTCAGCACTCAGCGCCCCTTCTTTCATTGCCCACAATTGAAGGTGCCAGCCTATGACATTTCAGGCCAGGTTTGGGTCCACACTGTAAAATACACATCTTGCCTAATGCAAGCAAACTTGTATTTATTTATGGGTAAATATTAATCATTTTAGTCAGAGTAGATCCTTTTTCAAAAACCAGATACATTTTTTGATGAGTAATGATTTCATGAGAATACTGGGGAATGCTCCAGTCCCCAACTCCCTTGTCCATGGCCTGCTGTTGTGTGAGGCCTCTGGCAGCATGGGAGGTGTCAGAGGCCCCTCTCATGTTCAGGGGGGCTGGGTCCCCGGGAAGGGGGGTAAACACCAACTTACCAATGCCCCTACATGGTAGATATCATGCCTTGATTAAAGACAACATGTGTATTAGGGCTGAGGAAATATAGACTAGACAACTGATCTGAGTGAATGAGAATAATAAAGAAGACTTCTTGCAGGAGGGAAATTATTTTTAGAAATTGAAGGATAATACTGTGTGACCCTAGGCTAGTTACTTAAGCTTTCTGTGCCTCAAGACTCATCATCTCCCATGTGGAGCAATGACAGTGCCTACCAGATGAGGGGAGGGTGGTCCAGGAGGCCTTGGTGAGTTAGTGGGTTAACGGGGCCTGGCACCTGGTAAATGGTGGTTTGCAACATCATCAGACACCACAGCTTCACATTCTTGGACATTGCAGACACTTGAGGATGATAAGGCCTGAATATCCTACATAATAAAGAGCTAATATGCTGATTAGACCGAACAGCAGAACGACCATCCGGACGACCTTCCAGACAAAGCCAGGGCTGAGAGGGCTGAAGTCTGAATAGACAATCAAGGACAACCAGGCAGTTGAGGAAAAATGGAACACGAAATTAACAATAATTATCATTAGCACTAAGTGCTTTCATTAAGTGCTTACTATATATCAGGAAATGTTTTAATCATTTTGCAGAGATGAAGTCACTTAATCTTTACAACTTTATTTCACAGAGAGGAAACAAGCATAGAGAACTATGCATTTTTACTTTATTGAAAAAATGACAACATCAAAGAAATTTTTGGAAAAGGAAAAGAAAACATGATTGTCCTTACTTCTATCCCTCATACAGAACATTTCATTTTCCTAAATTATTTTCTAGTCCTTGTTCATAGCCAACTTTAAAAAAATAACTTTATTCTTTGTATAAAAATGCTGCATGCTTATTTAAAAGGCTCCGAGCACCTGGTCGGTGTGATTCTGGTTGAGCGTTGACCCATGCACCAGGAGGTCACCAGTTTGATTCCTGGTCAGGGCACATGCTGGGTTGTGGGCTCGATCCCCAGCGGGGGGCTGTGCAGGAGGCAGCTGATTAATGTTTCTCTCTCAGCAATGTTTCTATCTCTCTATCCCTCTCCCTTCTTCTCTCTCTAAAATAAATAAAAACATATTTTTTAAAAAGCTCCAAGCAATAAAAGTACAAATAAAAGTGCAAAATAGAAAGATGATATTTAAGAACAGAATGCTTCTTGTGTCAAGTGACCCTTGACACTGGTGTGTCTATTGTTCATGTGTGAGTCACTGATGTAAAATATTACTTCATGAGCCCTCACTTGCATGGCTCAGTTGGTTGGGTGTCATTCCGTGCACCAAAAGGTTGCCACTTCAGTTCCCAGTCAGGGCACATAACCAGGGTTGCGGGCTCTATTCCCGGTGTGTGTGTGTGTGTGTGGGGGGTGCAGTAGGCAGCCTATCAACCTTTCTCTCTTGTCAGTGTTTCTCTGTCTCCCCCTCTCCTTTCAAAATATTTTATATTATGAAGTACTAAACTACCTGATGTACCAGAAACTTTATCAGTCCCTAGATCAGTGATGGCAAACCTATGACACGCGTGTCAGAGGTGACACGCAAACTCATTTTTTTGGTTGATTTTTCTTTGTTAAATGGCATTTAAATATATAAAATAAATATCAAAAATATAAGTCTTTGTTTTACTACGGTTTCAAATATCAAAAAATTTCTATATGTGACACGGCACCAGAGTTAAGTTAGGGTTTTTCAAAATGCTGACACGCCGAGCTCAGAAGGTTCGCCATCACTGCCCTAGATTATACAATTTTTTAAAAAGATATTAACTTTTTAAAATCCTTGCCTGAGGATATGTTTTATTGATTTTAGAGAGAGCGAAAAACAACAATGTGAGAGAGAAACATTGGTTGGTTGCCTCCTATAAGCACCCCGAGCAGGGATGGAATCTGAAACCTGGTATGTGCCCTGATCCGGGATCAAACCCACAACCTTTTGATGGACCGGATGATGCTCCAACCGACTGAGCCACCCAGCCAGGACGATTATTTTCTAGAACAAAAAATAAGGCCCTTTGTACAAGACATTGGAAACTGTGAGGGCTCTTCTTGATAATTTGTATTATCTTCCTGATAAATAAGTTCTTCTTGATATTTTCTTTCTGTTCATTAGAGACCCAAGGCTTTCACCTCTACACCAAAACCCCAACATCTCTACTGTCCACATCATAAGCACGCTGAGAAAATAAGGTAATACTTTTCTTAGCACCTGAGGAGATATTACTGACGTATGTAACTCCTGAAAAAAATGTTATTCAGATTTTTGGGAAGGGTTTGAGTCTGAAAAAGAATCTGTTGAGAGAGAAGAAAGATTCATAATATCTCATTTCAAAGCTCAAGGGGCCTTACATAGTCTCTAGCTCACCACTTAGGTTTAGAGGCCAGAGGGGCTGAGGGGGATGCGCAAAGTCACAATGCACTGAGGCCAGAACCCGGGGTTCTGGATTGGTAGACATTTTTTCTTTGTGTCTTAGAAAATGGGGAAAGAAAAAAAAGAGAGAAAGAGAGAGAGCAGGTAGTTGAAATAAAAGCTCAAGATTGGCCATTTCATTAGTCAGAAAGTAAAGCTTTCTGGAAAGTTCCCTGACTTCTGAATAAACTTCAGCCGCTTTCCAGATTAAACCAGTGAAACGTAAGACTCTCTGGAAGGTTTCAGAAAGCATCCTCTTGCTCTTTGAAATGCAAAATAAGCACATTTCAAAAGCACTTCCCATCTGCACCCTGAAAGGCTGGGTTTAGCCTGGGAAGAAAGGACTGTGGACTGGTGTCCCCCATTCGGCTTTTGCGGCTCCCCAGTAGGGACCAGGGGATCTGTAAGTCCCCGGGCCAGGCCTCGCGCCGGCATTGACAGACATAAAGAAATGCTTGTGGGGCATTTGAGACCTCACATCCTCATGATACCCTGTTAACACCGCTTGTTAAAATTAGCCTAGGTTTTTCATGATAGAGGCCTGCTCCCTGAAGCCCCACAGGGTTGCTCCTTTGAGCCTCACGGCCACACACGTTCGGGGGTGCTGGTTCGTCCTGTACTCAACCCTAAGAACCCCTAATGTTTTCACAGGTGGGCCTCAGGAGCACCATACCCCAGATTCAGAGAATGGAATAACACCAAAGAGAAGGCCGACTGCACAGTAAACGGGAGTGCTGGGAGCAGGAACCTAGAACGGTTTCCAGTGGGCTTGACGCTTGCAGTGTTTGGCATCTTCATCATTGTGGTATTTGTCTACATAACCGTGGAAAAGAAGCCGCTCTTTGGTTAAGTGCTTTCGGAGCAGAGCAATGATTGCCTCAAGCCCTCCTGCTTCACGGAAGAACGGGACTGCTCTGAAGGGGGGGGCCAGCCCTGTAGCCAGGTAGTCTTCCCGTGCACTGTGCACTGTGCACTCTCACCGTTCTGTACCCTGGCTCAGCCAGGTGGAAGGAACAAGCGGAAGAACGAGAGCTGAATCTAAGGGGCATGCCGGCCATCATTAAAGGTGCTTCTCCACTGAAGTGCATTTCCCAAAAGGAAGCTGAGCCTGCATCTTTCTTTTTAATGAGGGTAACCAGCCATTGATTACATGTTATTCACTCTATTCACTCTGCAAATTGTATAGTCCACTACGGGAAAGGCTGCAACAGGTAATGAACAAAAAAAAGAGTGCATCTGATGTGGCAAACACAAGGAAATATCCAACGTCACCCAAAAACAATTCAGAAAATGACAGCATTTTCACCATTGAAACCTAGCAAGGTTTGAACACATGAAGGCCTGATGAGGGAGTGATCATGGTCTCTGGGACCAGACAGAGCTGGGTAGGTCCCTGGCTCCTCTGTATATTGACGCTGTGAACTTGGATGAGTTGGTTGTCTTCTCTGCGCTTCAGTTTCAACTTCTGAAACTAGAGGTAGCATAGACCTCTTAGGCCCATGGTCGGCAAACTGCGGCTCGAGAGCCACATGCGGCTCTCTGGCCCCTTGAGTGTGGCTCTTCCTAAGCCTTAGGAGTACCCTAATTAAGTTAATAACAATGTATCTACCTATATAGTTTAAGTTTAAAAAATTTGGCTCTCAAAAGAAATTTCAATCATTGTACTGTTGATATTTGGCTCTGTTGACTAATGAGTTTGCCGACCACTGTCTTAGGGTGATGAAGAATTTGAAGAAATAATGCATATAAGAGTACTTAGTATGGTCCATACATAACTGGTTGTAAGCCTCCAATATAGGCTTGATAAATGCTTAAGTGGTGTTATACTCTGGCACAACATTTTTGCTTCTGGGAGGAACTAATTCTAGATAAAAAGAACCCTTAAGCACAGAGAATTTGACTAGAAATTTTATGATAGCCAAAATGTAGAACCAACCCAAATATTGAACAACAGAATAGTTGAATAAATTGGAGTAAAGCCTCTTGAGAGATGATTATGCATTGATTAAAAATGTTAACATTGAATTCATCATAAAAGATATGCTTATCTAAAATTTTTTATAACAGCTTCATTGGGATATAATTCACATGTCATATAATTCACCTAGTTAGGATGTATAATCCAACGATTTTTAGTATGTTCATAGAGTTGTACAACAATCACCAAAATCAATCTTAGAATATTTCTATCACCCCCAAAATGGTTTTTAACAATGTTAAACAATAAAAGGAAACAAATTTGTTACTATTGTGTTATCACAACTATTCAAACAACACGGGAAGAAAATATCTCAAAATGTTACCAGTATTTCAGTGATGGGACTCTGATTTCCTTTTCCTTATTTCTACTATTCTATATTAAGATTTCTATAAGCAGGGTGTGTTAATTTGCTAATGAGAGAAAATAAATTTTAATTTTTAGAAATTGTGGACTGTATTACAGTTTGGCTGCAAGGAACATAAAACTCCAGTATGACCAGCTCAAACAAATAAGAATTTATTTTTAATCTCATAAAAGGACATTTGGAGCTTAATGTATATAATATTGTTAAAAATAGCCAAATGTGATATGAATCTGATTCAAATAAAGCAATAAAAATGATCAAGAAAATTAGAGACTGACTGGATAATTGGGGATATGAAGAGATGCTTGAACATATTGGGCAGCAGCAGCTATTCTGTGACCATGAGGTAAAAAGCATGAGAGAAAGGCTGAGGGGCTCACAGAGGCCTTGGCCTGTTACCTTTGAACTGCTGAAATGAGTTCTGCAGCTCAGGCCATGGCATTGATATTTAAGGCACAACTTGAGGGGAGCCGGAGAGGTCAACAGACATTACAGGGTTCATGATTGATGGTAGGACAGGGTGCCCTGGGAGCACAGTTTTCTCAGGTGTTGGGAGTGGACCTGGGTAGCTTCCTGGAGAAAGTACTGCCATGGCTGAATCCAGCGCGGTGAGTAGGATTCCGAAAAGTGAGTGAAGCTTAGGGAATGGTCTCCAGGCTGAGATAATAGTATGTACACAGGCTTCTATTAACAAGAGCAGGCAAGTGTGGGGACCACAGGAAAACTAAAGGGGGTGGTGAGAGATGGGGATGGACAAGAAGGTGGGATTCAGGTCATGTCATAGATAATTTGGGGAGCCTGTATTAAGGAGTTAAACTTTCATCTTGAGGCCAGTGCATGAGAAGAGGAACTCTTCTAAGAACTCACAACCCCTGCCTCTCTGACTGCGGTCCACAGGGGCAGTTTCCATGTCAGTTTCCACACTGGTTTCCTCAGCTCCCCTGGCTTCCCCTGAGCACTCGGGAGAGAGGGTTTCTAAAGAGTCAGCAAACCAAAGGAGCTGTTTGCCGAAACCCTTGAGGGACACGGGGAGCAGGGGTCAGTTCTCTGAGTGCTGGGTGCTGGCAGCAGCAGCAGTGGGCAGCTCAGCATTTGTGGGAGGCAGCGCACTTTGACACATACTTCAACAGTGTGCCCTTGACGAGGACGGCAAATACAGCAATGCTAGGAGCGAGGGCAGCAGAGGAGAAATCAGGAGATGCTACCAGGTGGGGTGGCTCGGACAACTGTGTTGGTGAGCAGACAGGGGTACTTTTATGGGACTCGCAGGGAGAGAAGGAGTATTTGTGATGTGACCCAAGTATTTCATGACCTTCTCTTCAAGCCTCATCTTCCCCCAGTAACCTGGGGAAAGTGTGTATGGGGCACGGGGCTGACTGCCGTCCTTGGGCCACTGTCCTTCGTCAATATGAAAGTGCTGCCACCAAGCTGACTCCAGCAGAGGGCCGATGTCCCTAAAGTCTCCACAATTCAATCACACGAATGGGGTATGTAACAGACTTTTCTGAAATTTGAGACATAAGGTAGAAGCTAAACTGTGGGGAGGAAAGAACTGGGCCTTCCCCAGTGTCGTTCCCAACAGTCATCTGTCCACCCCCACCCCGCCATCCGCTACACGACCCAGCAGAAGCCAGGACACTGACATGTTCTTGACCTTGGGCCACATCCAATTCCCAGGCAGGGCTCTCTCCCCCACTAGGCTTGGTAACAGAAGGGGAATCGGTAGAGAGATTTAGTCTCCTCTTGGGAGAGCAAACTCCCAGCCATCAGGGTGTTCATTTTTCTAGTTCTAACGACTCATCTGCCTCCTGTACAAACCTTGGAGCCCCTTGGGTCGGGGGCTGCATCTCAATCGTCTTTGGATCTCTTCTCAAAGTGAAGTCTTCTCAAGCCCACTTCCGTTTCAAGCCATTTCAACCCAGACATTTGAAACCACAAAACCAACACCCCAGATTTCGCCTCCTATGTATTCCTGGGAGGAGTTCCTAAAGTGAGCAAACCTCTGTTGAAAGGCCTTCCCAATCAACCTCCTCTGCAGGGTTCATCCCGTTAACGGGCTGTCATTCCCAGGGCTGGCCGTGCTCCTTCCTGTATATGTCACCATTGACCCCGGGGTCAGACCTGCCACCCAGCCGGGAGTTCTCCCTCTGGCTGCCAACCAGGTAAGTGGAGCCGGGCTGCATTCGGCCAGCTGCACGCCACACGGGGGCGGCGGGTTTCACGGGCTTGTGTTCCACATACGGGCCAGGAGGCCGATTCCATCACGTGTGCTGTTGAAATCTCTGCCCAGCCAACATCCAGTCTGGCAGATGGAAGAAATTCTTAAAGGCTCTATTTCTGGGTTTTGACATTCAAAGAAACACTGTGCTACCACCTCTTAAAAATAACTGGCAGCGTACCAAGTTATTTTCATTGCCACAGCGATAAATAAAGCAGTGCTAGACCACATTGTTCATATCTATAGTGGTTGGTGATAATTCCCACATGCAAAAAAAAAAAAAGAGTATTGATATTTGGAGGTTGTCTTTTCTTGCTTTTTTTTCCTTCCTTCTCTCCCCAGACCCCACCCCCGCCACCCAGCCAGGAAAAGTCTTGCTGATTTGAGTAACGTGAAGGGCTGATCTTTGAAGTAAAATAAACCTTTACTCTTTCCTGGAGCAAGAAATGTCTCAGGACTAAAATAAGAAAGTGCCTAACCCACTTAGCATTTGATTCGGGGGAAGAGTCCCCCTAGAAACTTGGAAGGCAGAAAAGGAAAGGGAAGCTCATTAGCGTACCAAGCCGCGCTGGCTTTTAACAAGCTTGCTCAGAAAGAAACGAGCTGAACCCATTAAGAGGGTCCGAGAAGGGGGGTGTGACTGTCACCCAGGACCGCCCGGCCACCTTGGTGCACAGCCTGGGCGGCTTCCTTCCCATTCCCTTTGGCAGCGCAGGTGAGTGAGGAGCAGAGAAAATCCACGCGGGGGTGTGACAGCTGAGCACTCGTCAGCAGGTGCACGAGCTCCCGCATCAGGGACCACGGGCCTGAGAAACCAGGGCTCCTGCACGTGTTTGCATCCGTGGGTGGAACCTATCACACGCTGCCGAGCGAAGCAATCTCTGTGAGCAGAAGGGGGCTGTTCTAGGGACGCTGCAGCCGTGAGAGAACAATGTGATAACTGGTTTCTAGAGAGCCATGGTTCCTAGCCTCTGTGGAGTGCAAGGACCCCCTTTGAAGGAGAAGGGGTAATTGATGTTCATTTCTGACTAAAGGGAATTGATGTTCATTTCTGACTAAAGGGAATTGATGTTCATTTCTGACTAAAGGGTAGTTTTTTCCCTTTGATGTTGGGCAACCCATCAGATGGGCAAACAGAAGGGCACGTTTGAAATCTGCGTGAATAAGGATCACTCTGCCGCTATGAAGAGCATGTCTTTCCTACTTACACGACTGGGAAGTTGAAACCCAGGCTAAGAAGGGGGCAAGGAGCGGGAAAGTGCCCTGAGCAGGGAATCAGGGGTCCAGGTTCCAATCCTGTCTGTCCCTGGTTGCTTGTGGGACTGAGAGCTTTCCTGGGGCCTCAGTTTCCCCATCTGTAAAATGAGCACCCGTATTCTGAGTCAGAACCTACGCAACGACGAGCCTTTAAGACATTGTGCTCAGTGAAGTAAGCCAGTCACAAAAGCACAAACACTGTATGACTCCACTTAAGTGGGAGACCTAGAGTAGTCAGATTCATGGAGACAGAGTGGATGCCAGGGGCTGGAGGAGCGGCGAATGGAGAGCTGTTGTCTGATGGTGTAGGTAGGGTTTCAGTTTGGGGAGGATGAGCAATGTCCTGGAGATGGTGGTGAGGTTGCCCAGCAGGATGACTGTGCTTAGTATCGCTGAACTGCACAGTCAGAATGGTGAATTTTGTTATGTATATGTTACAACTGTAAAAAAGGAAAGAAGAAAATAAGCAATTACAGCATTCGCTCATGATGCCAGGGGTCTCACAGCCACGGGGCCAGGCGAGTTGTGTACATGAATGTGTGAGCCCAGGGACTTGCAGAGTGACAGCACACCCCCATAACACCGGAGGGGCAGCGGCTCCCCAGCCCAGCCAAGACTTGCCATGCAGGAATGTGGATAGGTTTTTCAAGAAAAGTGAAAATTCTGGATATTTAGCTGAAATTTCTGAATTCTTCAAGTTGGCAACTAATATCAAATCTTTAAAAAAAAACACACAGCAACAAACAGCTGTGGGCCACAGCACATGTACAATTTAGATTCTGCTTCCAGGCCTCTGGCCTCTCGCTCTGTATAGACAGCCTATCTGTGTCATCTGGCTCCCTTTTCTTCTTCCTTTGTCAGAATCACACCCCACACTTCTCCCTCAGCCACGGGAGTGGCCAAAACAAGCTGTACCTGGACAAGTCCCCTGACTTTCCACACTGTGTGCCCAGGGGAGCCCACAGAACATACCAGAGCAGGCAGGGTATAGATCAGTGATGGCAAACCTATCAGAGGTGACACGCGTGTCAGAGGTGACACGCGAACTCATTTTTTTGGTTGATTTTTCTTTGTTAAATGGCATTTAAATATATAAATATCAAAAATATAAATCTTTATTTTACTATGGTTGCAAATATCAAAAAATTTCTATATGTGACACGGCACCAGAGTTAAGTTAGGGTTTTTCAAAATGCTGACACGCCGAGCTCAAAAGGTTCGCCATCACTGGTATAGATACACTGTGCCCCCAAATAATGTATACACACACTCTGAATAATTTTAAAGGCGGTGTTTGTTAAAAAGCCATTTCATTTTCAAAATTGAGCTACCAGTTGTTACAATGTGTATACATTTGGGTGGGGCACCCCGTATACTCCACTGTAGCAGGTACCCTGGCATCAACATGGTGGTGGTTCTAGCGGAGCCCACCAGAGATGTTGGGGTCCTAACGTGTTTTTTCTAGACCAAACTCCACTATTTCTTATCACTATCTTTTTTTTGGGTATTCTTAATGGCAACCTAGTGAAATAATCCTTAACTCTTGCATCACACCTGATGCCATCCAGCTCTTGAATTCTCTTTTAAAACCAATCAGCTTCCTCACTCTCTCTGATGTCCATTCTTGTCACCATACTCAGAAGTCAGGCAATATCATGCATCTTTGTTGTTTTTTGACAAATGTGGAAAATATAACCCAGTCATTGAGATCTCGGGATACAGAGGCTTTATTTTGTCAGAGTACCAACAGCCATGCAGATTCTAGAGAGCGCCTATACTGTGTTTGCCTTATAAGTCCAATACTGCAACTCAGCAAAAGAGCAATAGACAGCGTTCTGCGCTTGCTAGCAGCTTTACTTAAAGGAAGGACGGTGCTTGCAAAAAGTAGGCCATGTGGGGAGGTGTAGGGAACATATCACTAATCACCTGCCAGGCTGCTTCTTGCTTATACCAAATCTGGTAGCAAAAAGAGAGATATTTGGGCATTTCCTTAGGCTAGGCTTTCTATGATTAATTCTCAGTGACAGCACAGATGTCTCCTGCTCGCGAGAAACCATCAAAAGCTCCTTTTTGATCTAATATGCTCTTCCAAAGTGAGGAAGCAGAAGGATTGCTTGAGAGGAACAGATCTGCACTCTCAGCAAACCCTGGTGGTGATGGGAAGGTGGTGGCTCTGCACTCAGTGAGTTTTCCTGTCTCCTCCTGCGGCCCAGCACAGCCTTCTGCCCGGCAATGCTGCATCCAGCTGGCAGTCTTTTCCAGGTAGCTACCGTTTGCCTCTTTGCGAGCATGGCCATTTCCCTCCCACCTATGTATCATTCTGCTGACATTTCTGAAGGGCCTACTATGTGCTAGGAGCTGGGATATAATGAAGTTCACGATCTCATGGGGGAAGCAGAGACACAAACAGAGTGTGTGAGTGAATACTGTTGGTGCTCCGCCCGGTCCCCTTCCCTGGCCCAGTGTACCCACCGCTGCTATGTGGTGGATGGCTCACAGTTATGGGTGCCCTGCTCCTGAGAGTTGCCCTCATTCGATGGGGGCTGCTTCCCCTGGTCAGTTATATCCACCCTGGGCAGCCACAGCCAAAGACTAACTGATACGGAAAAACAATCTGCAATGTCATTTATGTTCCTGAGAACCCCACCCTCCCACCCATGTGGCATGAACCAGGCCAGGGCTAAACTTTACCGGGAACCACAGTTTTTTGTGGCTCTTTCCCCTTAATCTGCTCCAGGTCCTCACAGGTCTTTCTGAAGAGCACTTCTGTAATATGCCCCAAGTGCCTACCTCAGGCTCTGCTTCTAAGGAACCCAACCTGTGACATTGTTATGGGGATGATATTTGATAGAAATCTTCCTGAAATGTTAGACTGTCCTTTGCCTTTAAAAGCAAATAATTGTAAATATAATTTTGTAAGAGAAAATATTTGCAAATCATATATCTGATAAGGGGTTAATATCGAAAATATATAAAGAACTCATAGAACCAATAACAACAAAATGTGAATAAAAAATGGGTGGAGGATTTGAATGACATATTTTCAAAGAAGACATATAGAGGGCAACAGGTACATGAAAAGATGCTCAATATCACTCATCAGGGAAATGCAATTCAAAACCACAATGAGATATTACCTCACACCTGTTAGAATGGCTATTATATATATATATATATAGATATATATATATATATATCTATATATATATATATATAGATATAGATATATATATAAAATAGCACATGCAGGTGAGGATGCAGAGAAAAGAGAACCCTTGTGCACCATTGTTGGGATTGTGAATTGGTGCAGCCCCTATGGAAAACAGTATGGAGATTCCTCAAAAATTAAAAATAGAACTACCATATGGTCCAGCAATTCCACTTCTGGGTAGTTGTCCAAAGGAGAAAAAAACACATTAATTCAAAAAGATATATGTTTCCCTATGGTCACTGAAGCATTACTTACAATAGTCAAGATATGGAAACAACCTAAGTGTCCATCAGTGGATGAATAGATAAAGAAGATGTGGTACATATATACAATGGAATACTATTCCGCCGTAAAAAAGAATGACATCTTGACATTTGTGACAACCTGGACAGACCTTGATGGTTTTATGCTGAGTGAAATAAGTCAGATAGAGAAAGACAAATACTGTATGACCTCACTTATATGTCAAATTTGAAACAAAACAGAAAAACCAAATTCATAGATACAGAGAACAGATTGTTTTTGTAAGGTGTCAGATGTTAACTAGACCTATTGTGGTGATCATTTCACAGTCTACACAAACACCAAATCATTATGTTGTACACCTGAAACTCATACAATGTTATATGTCAATTATACCTTAATAAATATAGATAAATATAACTTTGAATATTTTGGAACGACTTCACTTTTATTTCCTCCTCAGTAGAATGAGGACATTGAATGAGACGATCTCCCTGCCAGCTCTTGTGTCTTGGACTTGATAACCATGAGCATCTCTTTGGGGACGGAGGGGCAGGAGAGGCAGCCCTGGGTTCAGACCCTGACCCCCCACCTAACAGCCCAGGGTCCTGGCAAGCTGCTGGCCTTGCTGAGCAGCAGTTCCTTCCCCCGAGTGGGGAAGTGATGTCACTCTCAGGGTTGTTGTCAGAACTAAATGAAATCATCCACAGTGAAGCCCATCCACAGGTGCGGCACCAGCAATAAAGCCAACTGTTACTGGTACCTGTGTGATGTCATTACCACCTTAAAACAGGGACATCTGAAGAGGCCTGGAGGACGGCTTGCCCTACACCCAGTGCTCACAGACCCCTGTGCTGTGAGTTGGTGGTGGTGTTTGGTGTTTCCTCTGCTTTCAGGCTGTCCACTGTCTCCAGAAATTGAATTTTCTAACTCTGCTGTAGGTTAGAAAACCATCTAACCAGACTTATTAGGGTATTATTATTATCATCATCATCATCATCATCATCATCACCATCTCTTGGCCTGATCTGACTTGTTACATGATGTAAGTTGTAGATGCATCGCTTTTGACTAGATTGTGGCCTCTTAGAGCACAAAGACAATGTCTTAATCATCGATTGATCTCTAACGTCTAGCCAGTGCTAGCAGATAGCAGGGATCCAATAAATGCTAGTTGGAACACAATTTTAATACGAATTAGAAATACGATGTAAGTAAAGAGGCCCAGAATGAAGACATAAACCTCTGCTGCGTAAGTGAAGTCAATAAGTTTTCTTTCTGGATGATTGAGGCTTCCGGAGAAATGATTTTGAAATGGGTATTAATAATATGTATGCGGATGTGAAAGGGGGAAAGGGAGTATGGATTTTAATTTTCAGTTTATGGTATTATGAGGGCTACACCTCAGAAGATTAAAATTCTGCTTTTCTTTTCCACATTCCCCATGATGGGCAGCGTGTCTTAATATTATGAGTTTTGCAAACAATAGAGAGAAACCCAAGGGAAAGCCACGTGGGTGTTTGTCTCCTGTAGCTCCTCATCACCCTGCTGTCATTCTCCTTTGATGTCTTTCTTGTGTTTCCTGAAATGACACAGATTCTCCGGCTGTTTTGGGGCCCAGTCCCTGGCTCTTGGAAGGTGGACAGAAGCCAGCTGAGAGATGAGAGAGAGCTAGGTTGCTTAACCAGCTGTCCTTATTGTTAAGGCCACTAGGCAGGGGTGGGAGGAGAGCTGGTCCCTCTGAGCTCAAATTCCATAAACTGCTGCAGTGGTGCCTTCTGTTCACACAACAATTAAACCGGTTAAACAACTGCCTGACCCCGGATTGCTGGCTGGGAGCCCAGTTTGGTCTTATCTGTCTAACAGGAACCCACAATGCAAGTCTTTGCTGGGCTGCCACCAGGCTTAGCATGGGAGCATTTTTCTTCTTTATCTTAAAGGCCCAGCAGCTTCAGGGAAAATCTGATCTGGCCAAAGCTAAGTGGAGATGGGAACATCGCCTCTGAGCCCTTTAGGGTGCAGGTTTGGATTGAAGACTCAGAATCAGAACCCCCTAACCCAGTGGGCCTGAACCTGGCTGCCACCTGGGGGCCTGTTACCTGCTCACTGACCCAGGCTGTAGCCAAGACCCATTACAGCAGAATCTCGGGGGCACAGACACAAGCATCAGAGCAGCCAACGCTGGAAATGAATTGGGTGAAGACCGCTGTAGAGAAGGTTTGGAGATTTCAGAGTGAGCTCAGAGAAGAGGAGCGAGTGTGAAGTCCGTATTCATCTTCACTAGAGAACCAGGCCAAGAATTAGCCAGGCCCCGTGATGCAGTAGAACCGTCTACATATATGGTATTAGACTCGTGGGGCTCTGGTCCCAGTGCCGCTACCTACTACCTTCATGATCTTGGGAAACTAACTCTGAGATTCTATTTTCTCATCTATAAAAACGTAAGTTACCATCTCTCCCCTGCGTAGGTTTTGTGTGGTAGGTAATACGTAGCTTGTATATAGCAGGTATTCGGCAAGTAGTAGCTGTTATTGCAGTGTTATGCGAAGTGCCCAAGTCCCAGAAAACCTCAGTGTATTGCCTGCTGATTCCAAAGAAATAAGCCAGAGGCCTGGCTGTGAACGACCTGGGTTTATAAGGACTTAGGTGCGCACCGGGGGTGGCCGGCTGGCAAAGTTGACCGCAACCCAGGATTTCCCAGCACAGGGTTTGAGAGAGCAGAAAACAAAGCAAGGAGCCGGTGTGTGTGTGTGTGTGTGTGTGTGTGTGTGTGTGTGTGTGTGTGTGTGTGTTCGCCAGCGAGCTGTGTGAGATCAAAACAATCAAAACACTAGCTGCTTCTCTGCAGCTGTTTACAGTCTGGGCTCACATCTAGGAGTTTTCGCTCCCAAGGCTCGTCGTGGCCTTCACTATATTCGCCCGGGGAGCTGGGTCTGGGAGGGCGCCCGTGTTCTCACACCCCACACAAGCAGGCAGTTAATAGCCGAGACAATCAGGACATTTTTGGTTGGGTTTCTTCTCTACCCCATGTGAGCCATTCCCCATGTAAGTTGGAGAGGAGGATTAGAAGAAATGTAAACTGTTCAAGTTGCTACTCCAGATGATTTCTTTTATTGCTATATACTTGTTTACATTATTTTCAAATCAAACTACTTGTACAGATCTTTTCACATGTTCATGGGCAATTATGCGTTCCTGGCATAGCTTGCATGTCTCAATACAAGCATTTCATTTTCACAGTTCACACTGAAATGGCAGAAAATAAACACATGGATGGAGGCTACAGACATGATGATGAACTTCTCCTTGCTGTCATGCGCACCACAGAATTCCCCTCAAAGGATAAACGAGTTTGCTGTGAAACCTTTAACCACCGTTTAGTTGAACTGTGGGTGCCTTCTGGTTTTGTTTTTTAATTCGGAGGCTTGTGTTTCGACAATTGAGAGGTACAGTTCCTAATTCTGAAGTACTATTTGAAATACAGGTGTACCTTCCTTAAATGTACAGGAGTTTATGTGGCAAACCCTGTGGTCAGTCTCAGCCACACCCACGTCTGCAAACATGGATCTCCTTGGTCCCTGCTTGAGTGCCCTTTACCCTACTTTGCCAAAATCTGACACCCCTTTGAAGGCCTTCTCCCCCCAGGTCTTCTCCAGCAGCCTCCGACGTGAGGGTTTCTTCCTCTCTCCACTCCCACAGTGCAAAGCGCAGACCGTTCACGCGTCACTAACCACGTGCTTCCCTTCGCCCTGGAGATGTATGAGCATACAGACCATGCCTGAGATGCCACTCAGGGGCGGCCCATTGGCAATTTGTTAAATGAAACTCAATTGTCCTAAAGCAGAGCTTCTTCTTCTTCTTCTTCTTCCTTCTTCTTCTTCCTTCTTCTTCCTCCTTCTCCTTCTCCTTCTCCTTCTTCTTCTTCTTTTCTTATTCTTTTTTGTTAATCCTCATTGGAGGATTTTTTCCCCCATAGATTTTAGAGGGAATGGAAGGGAAGAGTGAGAGAGAGAGAGAGACATCGATGTGAGAGAGCCACATCTATTTGGCTGCCTCCCCACATGCAACCCAGGTACGTGCCCTTGACCAGAATTGAACCTGTGGCCCTACTGTTTGCAGGCTGGTGCTCTAACCACCGAGCATGCCAGCCAGGGTAGAACTACTTTCTATTTTCATTTTCAGAGTGGATTTTTCCCCCTAAATCCTGGAATTGGTGGCACATTGGGTATCACTGACATACGCGGCTTTTCAGAGACTTAATCTAAACTCTTCCAATTTAAGAGGAAAGGGAGAAACATTCATCTTTTTCTTCTCTGGACAAGGAAATGAGTTCATGAAAAAAAAGAGAGAGAGAAGATTCTGTAGTGGCAACCTCTGGTTACAGAATAAAGTAATTAGTGTCGGGTTACATGAAAACGCCTCCATGCAAACACAGTTCTCTTCTCGAGAGCACAAGCAGGTACGTATTCCGGCATCTGTTTGAGGAGGTTTGTACTGGAAAGCGGAGAAATGAAACCTCCCGGACACTGTTTGCCGAGGGATTGGCTCCCCTCCTGCGGCTGAGCGGCTGAGAGCTGCTCATTTTGTCTCTGGGTTCAGGCAGAAGGGAGAAATCTTTTCCAAAACAGCCCGAGAAATGGCTGGGCTCCCTGAGACAGGATCCGGGAGAGGACAAAGGAATCATGTGGGCATTTTATAAGGGGGTCTGCACTGGGGCGGGGGGAGCTGTCATTTGGACGGTTCCTGCCATTTGCACATCTTAGGGTAATCCTCTGTCCGCCACAGCCTCGAGCTCCTTCCTGCCCACTTAGCCTGTCCCTCCCGCAGGGCCCTCTGATGTCAGGCCCCCTCTTTCTCTGCTCTAATTCAGTGGCTTACTAATTGGATGCTCTGCCTGGCTAATGGCTTCTACCCAACGGCAGGACTGACATTTACTTACTTGATTTCCACCCCTCCCTGTGCTCCTGGCCTCCTTTGTGAGCAGAGCTTAAATCAGGCAGGATTTCAGAGCCAGCGCCTTTTATATTTCAACTTGAGCTTTTTTTTTGAGGGGTGGGAGACAAGGAGGGGGATTGCTGAGTAGATAAGAGCCTTAGAAATAGACCCTGGGCTGATCAATCCTGATAACTGCAGGTAAACCCAAATCGTCTACATCCCAAACCCAGCTGACCCGGGGCTGCCGTGGGAGCACGGGGCCTCGGGTGTCGGGCATTAGACGGAGACGTGAGAAGTCGCAGGCATATACAGGAGAGACTTTATTAGAGACCAAGGAGCCATTGCTACTACAGGAGCTATCAGACAAGATCGTGCTTCAAAGTAGCCCCACAAAACCAGGTGCACAAAGCGGCCGTGCAAAGCAACCCAGCCCACCTGGCTGGTCAGTAGCAACTTATATACACGCTCAAACAGAAGAGGCCACGTGCCAATCAGTGATACACGCAGACAGAGGAGGCCACGTGCCAATCAGTGATACACGCAGGCAGAGGAGGCCACGTGCCAATCAGTGATACACGCAGGCAGAGGAGGCCACGTGCCAATCAGTGATACACGCAGACAGAGGAGGCCACGTGCCAATCAGTGATACACGCAGGCAGAGGAGGCCACGTGCCAATCAGTGATACACGCAGGCAGAGGAGGCCTCGTGCCAATCAGTGATACACGCAGACAGAGGAGGCCACGTGCCAATCAGTGATACACGCAGGCAGAGGAGGCCACGTGCCAATCAGTGATACACGCAGGCAGAGGAGGCCACGTGCCAATCAGTGATACACGCAGGCAGAGGAGGCCACGTGCCAATCAGTGATACACGCAGGCAGAGGAGGCCTCGTGCCAATCAGTGATACACGCAGACAGAGGAGGCCACGTGCCAATCAGTGATACACGCAGACAGAGGAGGCCTCGTGCCAATCAGTGATACACGCAGGCAGAGGAGGCCTCGTGCCAATCAGTGATACACACAAATAGAGGAGGCCTCGTGCCAATCAGTGATACACGCAGACAGAGGAGGCCACGTGCCAATCAGTGATACACACAAATAGAGGAGGCCTCGTGCCAATCAGTGATACACGCAGACAGAGGAGGCCTCGTGCCAATCAGTGATACACACAAATAGAAGAGGCCACGTGCCAATCAGTGATACATGCAGGCAGAAGACGCCTCATGCCAATTAGTGATACATGCAGACAGAGGAGGCCACGTGCCAATTCGTGACCTCCTGCTACGTTAACATAGACAGGTTACATCCTCGCCTACACACATACACATGGCAAATTGGCCTTGATCACCCAGCGTTCCCTGATGAGGGTTCCCACAGCTGCCTCCCTTCGTTTGCCTTTTAACCTGGACTCCAGCCTTCTCATTTCAACTGGAACGCGCTTGCTGATTTTCGCCTAATTGCAGACATGGCCACACCGGCTGGTGCTCCTTCTCACCAGCGGGAAGGTTCCGAGCTGAAATGTGACCTCCTCCTCGCCAGGACTTCACATTCAGAACTGTAACTCAGGGCTTCATCTTAACGGCTGTTCTAGTTGTTGCAATCGCAACTCACCCTCTTTCCTCCCCTGTCCCAAATGGGAACATCTTTAAAGAGATGAGGGAAGTCATCCTGAAAGATTCTTACACTTGGAGCATCTTCACCCTACCACTGCCTTTCCATTGGTCTCAGCCTGTAACCTGAGCAAAACCAAAAAAGGAAGTCAGCCCCCAAAACGTTTGCTTAGAATGAATGGTCACACATTGAGTTCAAAATTGTTCTCAGGCCCTGACCAGTTTGGCTCAGTGGATAGAGCATCGGCCTGCGGACTGAGGGGTCCCAGGTTCGGTTCCGGTCAAGGGCATGTATCTTGGTTGGGGGCACATCCCCAGAGGGGGCGGGGGGTGTGCAGGAGGCAACTGATCGATGTTTCTCATCGATGTTTCTAGCTCTCTGCCCCTCTCCCTTCCTCTCTGTAAAAAATCAATAAAACATATTTTAAAAAATTGTTCTCAGATTCTGGATTATGGAATTCATGTCTTTGCAGTCATCACCCCGTAGGACAGACAGGGACAAGCAGGCTTCCCTACAGTTTGGAGCCTTTGGGCAGCATGGCTCTAATCGCCAGCAATCATGTAGGCAAGCTGTTTGCTTGCGGTCTCTAATCAGTCTCCAGGCATCAGGTTTACTTGATTCTTAATTATATTCTACTTTCCACCCGCTCCAGTCCCTTCACACACGCACACACACATGCAATTCCTCTTTAATTGGGGAGCATCTCTCAGGCGTTTCTAATGCGGCATAACCGTTCATTCTTGGGCTGTTCTGATGGACGGCCGTCTCCCCGGGCCACTTCGTTGGTTGTGACGGCCTGCAGCCAATGGTCACCATGCTACCCAGTTCAGTGGCCCAAATGTAGCTCGGAGCTGGGGAGGGGGTGTCTGGGAGACAAACAGTTACGGCAGAGAGGCAGTACTAACGGAATGGCTCTCGGAACACAGGCAGAGCGAACTGGAGTGCGGTTCCCTTCTACCAGGTTATGAAAATGGGAGCTGGGTCAATAAGGCAGCTCAGTTACCCAGGCGTTGCCTCTGCAGCTGAGAGGTTGATGTTCAAGCCTCAGGAGACATCAGAATATCTGAGTCTCCATAGGTGGCCCGTCACCTACAAAACCCATATGGTCTAGGTGCAGACACCTCCTCTCCATGCCATCCGCCTCTTTCACCTCTAGCGCTCACTCTCTCTTTCCTCTCTTCCCAGGGAGAGGGCCAGGGGATAAGAAGGGCATGAAGAGTTTCTATGTCCCATACACCATGAGTGACATGACTAATTATATAAACGCAACCAAAAATCAGGGTATAACTTATATACAATGAAACCCACAGTTTGATGGGTTTTGACAAGTATATACCCCCTTATAACCATTACCCCATCAAATGTAGCCTCATAATTAATCCTCACACTGAATCCTTATGAGATAAATTGGCCCAGTTTTATAGCTGAGGAAAAGAAGGACCAGACAGATGAATAATCATAGCAATAATAACGGCACACGCTAAGGGCTGGGCGCTGTTCTAAGTACTTTACACATATTATCTCATTTAATCCTCTTCACAACCTGAATCGTCCCCTTTTACAGATGAAGAAACTTGCCCTGGGTTTCACAGCTGAACAGTTGGATGGGATTTCTGGTGCTCGGTTTACATTTTTACCCCAAGAGTACCTTCTCAGAGAATAAAAAAGTTCCCCCCAGTTAGCTTCTCTTTTACTTGAGAGAGACAATCTGCCCCCCACGCCAAACAGAACTCAGAGTCAGAAAGGAGGAGCCACAGGCATCTCATCTCTGTGAGCCCCACCTGCTCCCTCCCCTCCCCCCAAGCTCTGGACAGGCTGCTCTGCCTCACGGACAGAAGAGGTTGGGCTTAACCCTTTGTACAACATAAGCATCTATAGACGTGGGGGTGGTTTCCGTTTTGGACGCGGCAGTTAACTGGTTAAAAAGCAGCCTTGCTTTATGACCCCTTGAAACACTGGGCTTTTCATCTAAGAAACTCCTTCGAGCCATCTCCTCAAGCACAGGGATCCAAATTGCCCTGGAAAGTTCAGCTTGACGTGCTAGAACTTGTCTAGCTTTGCCAGCAGTGCTGAGCGCCTTCGAGGGACCTGCTTGCCCTCTCTGAACAGTGATGCCCTAACTGTGTCCTAGCAAAAAGGCAAAGGTATGGGGTGGCTATTGGGGACCCTAATACAAAAAGTTCAGCCCAATCCCTGCTTTTTACCCACACCCCCACTCACCATCCCCAAGGGGAAGCCTGCAGTGATTGGATTAGGGCTGAACTGAACCTCTGCCCTTTGCATGAATGCACTGGCAGCATCTCAAAGGACAACCCTTTTTCTCCCCCTTCATTCTGCCCATCTGGCAGAGTCTGCTCCCTAAATCTCCTTTTTGTTGGTAGTTATTGTCTGTGTGTGAGCAGCCCGCCTCCTCACCCACCCTCCTTACTGAGCAGGCCCTCTCGGCTGAAGCATCAAAGATGCCGGGGCTCTGGCGAGCTGGCTGAGGGCCTCCTGGCGGGAGTCAGGCCTCCTGGAGCTCAGGGGCCCTACTGCTTCCAGGCGCTCTGGGCGGGGCCCTCTGCACAGGGCCTGGCTCTATCCTGGCCCATCTGCCAGAGGCAGCAGCAGTCAATCCAGGAGGAAGCCCTGGGGACTCTGGGGACAGTGCCAACACCACCCAGCCTGCTCCTAGGAGGAGCCTCCAGCCAACCCCTGCCTGACCCTCTTCAGCACCCCTTCCTGGTTTTTGGCACCTGACGTCCCTTTTGCCTGGTCGGGTAAGTTTTTTCAGTCCTCGGTGCAGAGTGTCACCTTGGCATTCCTAGTGCCTGCTGGGTTATGAGAGCAGGACTGCTCAGCCCAGACAGGCTGGCCTGGGACCGAAGGCATGCGGGTCTCCAAGTGCCCTTCTTCCTCAGCGGGGCCTCTTTGGTTTCGCAGGCAAAGGTTCCTTTCCAGCTGGTTTGAACCCAGATCATTAAGTTCAAAGATCACTGGCTGAGGCACAGACTGACCAACACACAGAACTTTTGGTTTCTGGTCTGAACTTATTGAATATGAACTATGTACAAGTTGATGTGCTTGGTTCTGAGGGGGTTGAAAGAATGACACACAACACAGTTCCTGCCTTCAAAATGCGTAAGAAAGATAGAACATGTGCACAGATGGGTATGCAGACCCTAGGGTCAGGCAAGCTGGACTTCACTGCATATTCTGGCTATGCGACCAGGGGCAGATCATTTAACCTCTCTAAGCCTCAGTTTCCTCAACTGCAAAATGGGGATAATAATAGTGCCTACATTATAGGTGAAATTACACACACACACACACACACACACACACACACTCACACCAGTTCAATAATCAACATATACTTCTTAACTACTATTATTAAGTTTATATGAAATTGAAATTATGTAAAACATGTAAAGAATTTGGCCTAGTGCTCTAAATATCCGTGGTGATTATCATCCTGCAAGGCAGTGCTAAGTGCTAACACGGATACAGATTAAGTTTTTCAGAAACAGGGAGAGATCACTGTCACTGCAGGGAGAGTGGGTGGCTCCTGGAGGACCCTGAGGCTGACGCTGAAGAATGAATGGATCTCAGCCGGCTGGGAGGAGTGCTTGCCCCAGAGAGCACAAGCCGAGGTGTGGGGGCCTCCTGGGCACCAGCCGAGGGGCTGGGCTGAACTTTGGTCTTCTGATCTTCTGGGCTCCCAGTTTGGGGTGTGACACGGTGAATACTAGAGTAACCAGCCCGACACTGGGGGTGTGGGGGCGGGTGACACTTGAATGAGACTAGGGCTGGGAACCCTGAGACCAGGGTCCAGGTCCTGCCTGAGCCGCGCATTGAACCGGGTGATTTTGGGCTAATCTCTTCACCTGCGCTGGTTTGTTTTCTCACCTGTAAAGTGGGGATAATAAAATCTGGTTTACCTCACACTTTTACTATCATTATTTACCATGGCACAGGGAGGTGAAATTATAAATCAGCCCTGGCCTGTGTGGCTCAGTTGGTTGGGCATTTGATTCCAGTCAGGGCACTTCCACGGTTGCAGGTTGTGGGCTTGATCCCCAGTAGGGGGCGTGCAGGAGGCAGCCGATGGATGTTTCTCTCTCTCTCCCTTCCTCTCTCCCTAAAAATCTTTTTTTAAAATTATAAATCAGTATGTAAAATGCAAAGTGCTATTCTTTGAGATAAAGAAGAATTAGTCTGTCATTTGCACGGCTCTGGGGGAAATGTGGAGAAATAAATCATTTGACAAGGAGACACGAAAATCTAGTACAACACCTGACTCATAGTAGTTTTTGAATGAATGATCTCTCCCATAATTGATTAATTGGCTGACTCATCCATCATTCGGCAAATATTTCTGGAGCCCCCACTGCATGCCGGGCATTAGGCTTGGTGATGAGAGTGATGAACAAGAGAGGCAGAGGCCCTGCCCTGAGACGCTTCTAAGCAACTTGGGGAAATAGCCACCTGAAAACGGACCTGTGCTTCTATCCTGCTGGCTGTCTTCCAACTTCTTTCAAAGATTATTATTGTTGCACGTTTATTTTTGGTTGATTTTAGGCTCCCAAGACCTCCTCCCCCCACCCTGCACCCCTCCCACCACCCTGCCCCTGGGTCTTGCAAACTCTCCTCTCTGCCCTCTGCTGGTGGGGAGTTATAAAAGCCTTGCAGTAAACAGCTCGATATTCATTACTCACAAATACCAAGCATTCCTGCTGCTTCCCATCACCCCTGAGATGAACTGCAGTGCCTTAATATTTAAAGAGGAATGAATTTGTAATTAGTGCCTTAACGTTATATCAGAGCCGTTGCAGAGATATCCTATTTAAATGCAAATTGAATCTTCCCGAAGGAAAGCTAATAAGTGATGAAAAGAGATAGCAAGCCAGGAGGAAGCAGGCAGGAGTGGGGGGAGTGGTGTTGATGTGATGTTGTCAGAGCTGTCACTGTTGTCATGTTGGTGACTCCTGCCTGTGGCCCACACTCCCCTCACACCCAAAGACTAGGCTCTGAGGCTGAGGGAGCCCAGTTCCCCTGTCGTTCACGGGGACGCCCAAACCCATGGCCATTTGGGCGGGTCGTGGCTGGGCTGCCGGAGCTCATCTTAGAAGCATGGTGGCCTGGAGAGGATGTGGGCTTTGGCATCAGACCTGGGTTTGAGTTCAGGATCCTCTTGAGGAGCTGTGAGAGTTTGGTGAGTTTTCTAATTTCTCTGAGTCTCTGTCTTCATAGGGTAAACAGCTGTGAATGCTTGTTCCTGTCAAGATTGCTGTGTAAAGATTATGTGATAAAGAGAAAACAATAGGCGCCCAACAAATGTTACTCTCCTTCCATTGTCCCAAGCTGTTGCTGTAAGTGAGAAGCAGGTTGTTGAGAAAAAGAGTGTCGGCCTGATGACTGAAGGGTCAGGTTCAATTCCGGTGAAGGGCATGTACCTTGGTTGTGGGCACATCCCCATTAGGGGGTGTGCAGGAGGCAGCTAATGTTTCTCATTGATGTTTCTAACTCTCTATCCCTCTCCCTTCCTCTCTGTAAAAAAATCAATAAAAAGAATTTTTTTTTAAAAAAAAAGGTGGTCCTTTCCCTTAAAAAAAAAGCCTAAGATGGGGAGGGTGAACATTTTCTGCAAAGGGCCAGACAGTGAATATTTTACACTTTGAGGGCCATACGCTCTGCTGCAACTACTCCACTCCGCCACTGTAATGGGAAAGCAGCCACAGACGTGAATGCATGAGCATGGCCGTGTTTCAATATTTATAGACACTGAAATGTGAAATTTACATCATTTTCACACGTCATAAAATATTTTCCTTTGGATTCCCCCCGCCCCCAACCATTTAAAAATGTAATAACTGTTCTTAGATCACAGGCTGTCCAAAAGCATCACAGGCTGGCCTTGGCCCCACGTAACCCTTTGCAAACCCCTGGCCCGGGCTATTACCAGAGGCTTTCACCTGTGATTTGGGGCTGTCTGTACCAAGGAACCTCTCAGAACATAACTCGTGGGACCTCGGGAGGGGTGTCATCCAAGGAAGCAAACGGCACTTTTGGGGCCAGGACTGCTGAGGACAAAAGGACACACAGGATCCCTGATGGTGGTCCCTGCAGGGGTGCCAGCCACTAGGTCAGGGCATGACTAGAGGTGTCATTCTACTTCCTGCCTGGTGATGTCCGGGGAAGGACTGATGGCTGCTGGGCACTAAGCAGGCAGCCACATTCTCCTGGCAACAGGCTAGGGGAGCGTACCCTGCTGGGAAGGCAGTGCAGGTCCCCTCCCGGTGCCCACCTGCCTGAGGTATAGATCCCCTCCCGGTGCCCACCCGCCTGAGGTGCAGGTCCCTCCTGGTGCACACCCGCCTGAGGTATAGGTCCTCTCCTGGTGCACACCCCCCTGAGGTATAGATCCCCTCCCGGTGCCCACCCCCCTGAGGTGCAGGTCCCCTCCGGGTGCACACCCGCCTGAGGTATAGGTCCTCTCCAGGTGCACACCCCCCTGCGGTGCAGGTCCCCTCCCGGTGCACACCCGCCTGAGGTATAGATCCCCTCCGGGTGCCCACCTGCCTGAGGTGCAGGTCCCCTCCCGGTGCACACCCTCCAGAGGGGCGGGTCCCCTCCTGTTGTTCACCCCCCTGAGGTGCAGGTCCCCCCCGGGGTACACCTCCTGGAGGTGCAGGTCCTCTCCCGGTTACACCCCGCCCGAGGTGAACATTCCCTTCCGAGGGTCACCCGTACGAGAGTGTAAGTCCCACTCCAGGGAGAACACCACCCCTGAGGTGTGATGGGGCCCGCCCGGAGGCAATCCCTCCTAAGTGAATGGTCCCTTCCGTGTGTTCGCACCGACTGAAGTGTACGGTCCCTCTCCTGGGTAAGTCCTCTTCTTAAAGAGATAGAAACACACCAGATTTCCCCCCCCTTAAGGAAGAGGGAACCATCTTTGAGTGACCCCCTCGAAGAGCGGGTGCCTCTCTGCTACGCTCCTCCTAAAGGTGTGGATCACCACAGGAGTCACACCCCAAAAACGATGGATGCCTACGGTGTATAACATCGGACATATTCATTCCTCAAAAAGGACTTTCCCGATTTAAACTCCGTTTCCCAGGAATACGCACAAACGAATTTGTGATGACAACCCAAGTTCGCCCTGCACACACACACATTTAAGGGGAATCTCCCCCCGCCCCC
>NW_005871193.1:812641-866001 GCF_000147115.1 Myotis lucifugus | reverse complement strand
CAACCCCCTGAGTGAAATGTCCCCTCCCGTTGTTCACCCGCCTGAGTATAGGTCCCCTCCCCGGTGTTCACCCGCTGAGGTGCAGGTCCCTCTCGGTGTTCACCGCCTGAGGTGCAGGTCCCCTCCCGGTGCGCACCTGCCACGCTGGGAGCCTGTTCATGAAGACACAGGCCCTCAGTTTCACCGAAGGCGTGGCCTGTTCTCCCCTTCCCTGGGCTCTCTCACATCTATTCTTAACAGACACGCAGCCCC
Organism: Myotis lucifugus; assembly: GCF_000147115.1. Taxonomy (NCBI): domain Eukaryota; kingdom Metazoa; phylum Chordata; class Mammalia; order Chiroptera; family Vespertilionidae; genus Myotis; species Myotis lucifugus. The sequence goes on along the minus strand of NW_005871193.1, from coordinate 865,749 downwards.
CTTGCAGCCAGCCCACCATACCTCCCCCTCCTCTGTGTCTAGCACAGAGAACACAGTTCACCACACCAGACAGCAACCGTGCTGCTGAGGCAGATCACGGCCTCCTGGGGCAGGGGAGGGTGAAAGCAGGGCACTGGGTGCTGCCGCTCTGCAGTCCCCACCCCTCCCTTCAATATGCCTCTGTCTGGTCCCTTGTGTGCGTGTGTGTCTGTGTGCCCATGCACGTGTGAGTGAATAGAAGCACCAGAGAAGGGGCCGAGGGGAGACAGTGCCAGTGAAAGCCACTCCATGTGGCTGTCGAGGTCCTGCCCTCGGTGGACAGGCACCTCTTTCAGGCTGGAGGGTCACGGGACCTGCCTCTCTGGCACCCGAGGAGGACACTGGGCTCTGGGAGTGAAGAACAAGGCTGCTTCCTGAGACACTGCCCCGGCCTGGGGGGAAGGGAGAGGCTGAGGAGGGCTGGGACCTCTGAGGGCGTCTGCCCTCACTTCCTGTTCTGTACAGGCCTGGGCTGAGGGTCATCTCACACCAGTCAAACTTGTGGGCCCAACCCCCTTCCCTGCCCTGTAAAAGGGCCAGAGCCCTGGATCCCACCGGCATCGGGTTCAGACAAGACTGTGCGCCAGCAGGGGGCCCAGAAGGAGAGTCGGCCAGGAGAAACCCCCCTTCAGTAAGCGAGGGATCAAACAGAAGCCCAGTGAGTGTTATTTATCAGGCGAGCAACATCCCCGGGAAATGAAGGGAGCCTGTGGGGAGGGGCCCCTTTCTCTCCAGGGCGAGATGAGACAGCCTCACAGCCGGAGCTTCCGGCCCCCAGATGAGCCAGTGTTGCTGGGATGAGGGACCCCAGCAGGAGGTAAGCAGGGAGCCTCCTGTTCAGGCTTTGGTGGGAGGGAGGCCTTACCACTGGGCCTGAAGAGCTCTGTGGGCCCAGTGCCTCCCTCCAGGGCTCCCCCCATTCTGAGTCTGCCGTCAGGAGAGCCAGCCCCCCTTTATCTCCCCCACCCCCAGCTCAGGCACACGCCATCCATGACGGGCAGGCTGGCCCATCTGCCAATCAATCTTCGGTGCTGATCTCCCAGCTGCAGCAGCCGGCCAGTGTGTAAATCATTCAGGGCCTCTCTCAGCTCTGCCAGGACGTGAGCTCTTTTTAATTAAGAAGAATGGAGGATGCTGCTGACTCGGGAAGCGGCGATATTAACTTACTAATGGGCACTTAAAAAGCCATGTTTGCCTGGTCAGCTGCTGCCTTCCCTGGCCTGTGGCCTCTGCTTCTCTGCAGAGCTGCCTGCGCCCCCGCCCCCCCTTCCAATGAGGCTTTGCTATTCCCTCCATTAGAAGGGGTGGAGGATCCCCCCAGCCTGGTGACCTGGGACACATGGACACATTTTTGCTTTTGGAGGAAGGGCCAGAATTGGGACAACTTGAGCCCTGGAGTCCTCTGCCTCCTGTTCTGTGGGAAGGCAACACACACCCAGAGATGTCAGGACCCAGTAGAAAGTGTGATTAGGTTTCCAGGTGGGGGCCCAAGGTCTGCACGGTGCCAGCCAGGGGCACCACCTGCAGCTGTCACAGGGCCCCTGCCCTGGCTGACTGGGGGGAAATGCAGGTGGTGGCAGCCACTCGTGCAGGGGAAGGCCCCCAGGGAAGTGCCTTCTGGTCACTGGACCTTGGGTAGCCGGGCAGTGCCCTACACCAGCAGGTGGGGTCAGACCTCTGTGCGTTTGTACCACCCGGGGAAAATGTGAGGACGCCATTCTGGAATCTGCTGCTTTGTTACTATGGCTAAAGGATCTTTTCTTTAAGGGCGTCCTGCCCTGTATGCCCCTGGGAGAGAAGAAAAATGCCAGCTGGGAGAGACCTCAGCCGGCTGTCTTCTTTGTCTTCTAATGTTGCAGACATAAGAATGGATACGACTCGCCCAGAGGTGCAGAGGCCAGGTAGGACGAAGCGTGGGCTGGAACAGGGGTCTCCTGACTCGTCCTGTGCCTTCCCTATTCTCAGTATCTCCCAGGGGTGATGGCCCCATGGCCTCTCACCTCACCTCCTGCTGGTGTTTGAATTTCCTGATGCTCCTGGGCAGGAAATTCTTCCTTGTTTATAACCCAGATCCTCAGGCTTTATTGTAAGTCCCATTTCCTTTTACAGCTTCCTCAATAAACACAGGGAAGTCCTAGCCAAGGCCATTTGGAGGACGCGCCCCTTCCTGCTGGCATGACCATCTCCTACACTCAAGAGCAGAGGGGTTGTTTACATCCCGTGGCAGCTCCTTCCCGCTCCTCAGAAACACTAACCGACCCCCTGAACTTTCTTCCCTAAATCATGCAACTCCTGAATCTGAAAACCAAGATGGCTTTGCTCCCCACCCCACCATCCCATACCCTGAGATCCACTTTCCAGTGTCCCAATTCTACCAAAGTAGGCAGGAAGTTGCTCGCAAGTGGACAGATGCATTCCTCTTCTGATACCCGTTAAGTCTCTCCAGGCAAAAAGCTATGCCGAGGGGGAGGGAGCAGGCAGGTAGTTGAAGACACGTGGCCAACTCAACTCTCCTCCAGGCTGTGTGGTCCTCAGGGGGAGCCCCAATGTCTGAGGCCATTTCGAAGGACCCCACGTGAATAGCTCACCCCAGTGTCATGTGAACAATTGCAGATTATGGTTCTGACTGCTGGCACCTGCGCCACACCATCTCCAATCAAGTCTCCTGGATCCCTAAATCCTTCTTCTGGGCTGAGGTTGGGATGGGGCCGGGGAAGGCTTGAAGGGACTCTCCCAAGTTGGGGGGAATTTCCCCTCCCTTTGATCCGGAGCAGCCTGAGTCCCACTGGGTGAGTCATCTCACTTCCCACCCCCGGAACCCAGCCGAGCTTCTGGCAGGGAGTAGGAGGCGATTATCTAAAGGAAGGGCACCAGCCGCTCTCCAGATTAGAATGTCATCAAGCTGCAGAGGAAAATATTTTTTTCTAGGAGGAAAAAATATTCTGTCCAACTCAGAGGCTCCAGAAATGCCTGCCACGGGGAGGGGGTGGGCCCTGGTGCGGTGCCTGCCTTGTGACATTGGCACCTGCTGTTCGGGCACACGGGCCTGAATACAGACTGTCAGCAGTTCCAAGGAAAGAAGACCTGGACAGAGTACCTGGTGTCTGCTCAGGAACTGTGCTCGGAGTCTCGTTCCTCCCGCAACTCCAGAAACTAGGTTTCCTTCTTATCCACAGGGGATAGTGACTTATTCACGGTCACACAGCTAGGGGGTGGCTGGGCCAGGAGTCAAGCCCAGTCTCCCTGATTCCGGAGTCCACACAACTTCCCCTCTCCCCCGGGATCTGTGGGGCACTGCAGAGAGGGAATGACGGAGAGGAGGGGACCCAGCGTTGGGAGCTCCAGGCGGGTTCTGCCAGGCAGCGTGGTACCCCACAGGGGTGCTCTGGTGGTGCCCACCGACAGGATGGTAGGTCAGTATCTCTGAGGAGGGAGAAGGAGCTGTGCAGGAGCCAAATAACTCCTCTTTCCCCACCCCATCCCCACTGTGCCTACACTGGGGACTTCACCAGTCCCTTCAAGCCCTGCACACAGTGAGTGACTCCAGCCATGGTTTGCCATGGGAATCTGCCTGGTTTACGGTGAAGAAACTGCCCTTCCTCTTCCCTCCACCCTCAGCTTCCCCCAAACCTACCAGAGGTCAGGGAAGTCAGGCCCCTGCTGAATATAATACTCAATGAGCCAAAGTATGCATTTTATTGCATGTTAGACCTGATTAAACCCCAGATGTGGCCGCCCGGTGTGGCTGGATGGTTGGGCATCGACCTATGAACCAAGAGATCACAGTTCAATTCAGGTCAGGGCACATGCTCAGGTTGGAGGCTCCATCCCCAGTAGTGGGTGCAGGAGGCAGCCGATCAATGATTCTCACTCAGCATTGATGTTTGTATCATTCCCTCCCCTTCCCCCTTCCTCTCTGAAATCAATAAAAATATATTAAAACAAACAAAAACAACCCAGATGTGACTTTTTCTGAGGCTGAGCACCTCTCAACAAGATTTTTTAAATTGATTTTTTAGTGAGAGAGGAATGGAGAGAGAAAAATAAATTTGTTGTTCCACTCATTTATGCATTCATTGGTTAATTCCCGATTGGGCCCGGATCAGGCTCAAACATGCAACCTACCAGGCCACACTCAGCAAGTTTGACTGATTCATTAGCATCACAACAATAAAGACTCTAAGGTACCAAAGGCTTTATCTCTGGAGACTCACAAACACTCCTTCCCACTTCCCTCCCCTCCCAGTGTAACCAAGGCAAAAAGTCAAACACTCTTTAAGAGAAGAGAGAAACCCAGGCCCAAAGCAACACAAGGTCTCAGAGCAGAAGGATGTGGGTTTAACATGAGGAAGAAACTCCTCACAGGAAAAGCGGTTACACCCTAGAATGGGGTGGTGGGTCACTGGATCCCCGCCTCTGCTTGGCACTACTTAAAACCCCAGTTTGCTGCAAGCAGCCGTGGCATGGAGACCAGGTGATGCAGGGAATCTTAAGTAATGGTTGCTAGGTTACAGGCTTCCTCAAAGTGCACTCAATGTAAAGACTAAAGGACGTCACCTGGCACCTGGCGGGAGGAAGAGCCATGGGGGAAGGTGTGGGGAAGATGGAGAGAAGCCAGGACTTCCGGAACAAGCAGTGATACCACAGCCTGGAAGGCGTCCTGTTCTTAGTATTTCCCAAGGATCTGAGTCCCTAAATCCATGGTCGTCATAGAGCAGCGGTTCTCAACCTGTGGGTCTCGACCCCTTTGGCAGTCAAATGACCCTTTCACAGGGGTCATCTAAGACCATCCTGCATATCAGATATTTACATTACGATTCATAACAGTAGCAACATTACAGTGATGAAGTAGCAATGAAAATAATTTTATGGTTGGGTCACAACCTGAGGAACTGTATTTAAAGGGCCAGAAGGTTGAGAACCACTGGCCTATTGGGAGTGTGACCCGTTTCTCACAGGAAGTCATTTCTAAGTAAGGGGTGGGGTGTTTGGGCTTGTCCTCAGGTTTCCTTTTTATTGGTTCTGTTGAGTGTAATTGTAGTAATAATGATATTAATAGCGATGTACCAGGCCCTTGCTTTGTCTCAGAAGCTGAATGAACTGAACACTTTACCAATATTATCTCATTTAATCGTCACAAAACCCTACAAGGATGTATCCATTCCATGGGATGCTACTCAGAAATAAAAAGGAATGAACTATTGGAACAGGCAACAGCTTGAATGAATCTCCACAGAATTCTGCTGGGGGAGGAAAAGCCAATCCAAAAAGGTTACATATCTATTTATATAACATTTTTGAAATGACAAAATTATGGGGAACAGATTAGTGGAGGCCAGGGGATGGGAGAGAGGTAGGTGTGGCCATAAGAAGGCAACATGCAGAATCCCTGTGGTGATGGAAAGGTCCTGTGTCTTCACTGATCCATTTCCATACCCTGGCTGTGATGTTGCACAATAAGTTTTGCAAGATGTTACTATGGAGGGAAACTGGGTGAAGGGGTGTTATTTCTTACAACTGCATGTGAATCTACAATTTATCTCAAAATAAAAAGGCGAATTAAAATAATAGAAGGACACTGAGGCTCAGAGTCATTAAATAATTTCAGAGCCAGAATTCAAACACAGGTCTGTCAGACTCCCAAGCCTCAGTGTTTCAAGACTTGGCTGCATTCAAGTCAGATGAGCACCCCATGGGCCCTGCAGTCCATCAGACCAGGTGGCCACTGTTGTCATGGGCAGCTTTGTTCCTGGGGACAACTGTCCTGGAAAAGCTATTAGAGAGTGGTTTCAAAGGAATATTTGGCAAGCCCTGTGGGTTGGTGCTGAGGGCCAAGATTGGATAACCGTGTTTCCCCTTCCCAAGGGGGTGGGGAGAGACAGCCTATGAGTGTATCTACGGTGGTGTCTCTAGTTGTGTCCACATATCCGTGCATTTGTCAGTTCCTCCGTGGGTATCTCTATTTGCAGGGGGCGGGTGGGGGGGATGTGTAAGTTCTGCGTGGTGGATACGTTACTTGGATGCACCTGTGTCAGCTCTGCGTAGGTCACACCCACATCACTTGTTTCCATTAGGTTAAACCACTTGATAATAGCTCCCCCAAAGCAAAGCTGGCTCTGGAGCCAGCCTGTCGCGAATTGGGTCTGTGTATTGTAGATAAACTGGGTAATTGGACTCTCCGCCTCCTCATCCAAAACAAACACATACAAACCGCCCACCCCCGCACTGGGGGGAGTCTGGGCCCCGTCATCTGGGCCCTTGGGTCTAGCATCCCGCTATTCCCGATCCTGTAGACAAGACCAGCGTCTCCGCCGGGCCCCTTCCCTCCCCCGCGGCCGGCGCTGCCAGGGCTTATGTAAAGAGGTCACAGCTGCTCCACCGCGGGGCGCACGCGGGTTCCCGCACAGGTGTGACGGCGGCTGCCGGTGGGAGTGCGGGGAGCCGGCCGGCCTCCTCCCCCGCGGCGGCCCTTCTCCTTCCTGCTGTTCATTTATTCTCCTCCTCTGCCTGCCTGACAGCGGGGTGCGAACTCGGGAAGGACGGAGCGCCCGTCCCTGGCTCCCAGCGCCGCCGGGCGGGGGCTCTCGGCTCTCGGTGATGCGCTGTTTGCGCCTCGCGCCGCGCGGCTCCGCCGGGCTGGGTAAGTGGCGCGGGGGCGGGAGACGGCGGGAGGGGGAGAAGGGTAGTGGTGGGGGCGTGAATACCGAAAGGTGTTAACCCTTTGCTTACGGGGAGGCAGCCAGGCACCCCGAACCCGAGAAAGCCCCGCCCCACCCCACCCCGCACGCCCCGCGTCCCCCGCGCTCTCCGCGCCCCTGCGCCCTCGCGACCCCGCAGGTTTCCAATCAGCCGGCACGGAGGGGTGGAGGACAAAGAGTTACAGGGCGTGATGCCGCCACGGGGTGGCGCTCTGGGCCGCGGCGACCTCCCTTTAAAGTTGGTGAATGGCTGGGAGCCCGCCCCGCGGCCCCGCCGTCGCCGGCAACGGGAGGCGAGGGCCCGTGGCACGACCGCCCTTGACTCGCCGCGTTCCTCCCCCAGGGCCCAGCGTGGACGCACGGGATGCTGAGTGTTGAGGGACGGTGAAGCGCTGGCCGGCGTCGGGGCCCTGGCGGGGGTCGGGCGGGAACCGGCGCAAGCGAGTGGGATGGAGGCGGGGAGAAGGGACGCGGAGTAGCCGGCGTCCCCCCCCCCCCCTTCCCTCCTAACCCCGGATTCGCACCTTCGTCCGGACCCTGGCGTTCCGCGGCTGGGGGTGCGGCGGCAGGGGCCCGCGGGGCTGCCATGGAGGTGCCCAACGTCAAGGACTTCCAGTGGAAGCGCCTGGCGCCGCTGCCCAGCCGCCGCGTCTACTGCTCCCTGCTGGAGACTGGGGGGCAGGTCTATGCCATCGGGGGCTGTGACGACAACGGCGTCCCCAGGGACTGCTTTGAGGTCTACTCCCCCGAGGCCGACCAGTGGACGGCCCTGCCCCCCCTGCCCACAGCCCGGGCCGGGATGGCCGTCATCGCCCTGGGGAAGAGGATCATGGTGATTGGGGGGGTGGGCACCAACCAGCTGCCCCTGAAGGTGGTGGAGATGTACCACATCGACGAGGGCAAGTGGAAGAAGAGGAGCGTGCTGCGCGAGGCCGCCATGGGCATTTCTGTCACGGCCAAAGGCAAGTGGGGCAGGGGCCGAGGGTGGGCGGAGAGAAGGGATGGGGAGACCACAGGGAAGGAAAGGGGTGGGAGCAGCGCTGTCACATTCCTGATCCCGTGTGATCCTTACAGTAGGCACTAAAACTAGAGACCCAGTGGCTGTATTTTACAGATGGCAAAACTGAGACTCAGTGAGTGAAGGGTCTAATTATCCCACATGATGCCACATCTCCACTCCACCTGGCTCCTCCCTAGGCCGGAGGGGAGGGGAGGAGGGTAGTGCAATAGCTCTGCACACCCCTTCTCTCAGCCCCACCCTCCAGCCGACCATACACAACACCATCCCCTGAAACTGCCTTGCACCTGCCACCACCTCCAGACACATATCTGAGGTCCTGGGGGTGTTCACACCATCATTGCCCCAACACCAGGCTCCACTGAGGGGGCTTTGGGGCCTGATTTCAGGGCCCTCTCCCCACCCTCAGGCTCTCCCTCCGTCTCCTAATCTCTGAGATACGGATAAGGGTTGTGCTCCTGCAGCATCTCACCCACCTTGAGTTCTCGGGGCATGGGTGTGCTGACCATGTGGTTTTATGATTCTCATTTCATTTTCTCCAAGCCCCTACTTCCCTTCGCTTCTGGCTTGGAACAGCCCAGAACATAGAGGGAGCTCCAAGAGTTCCTCTTGTTAAAACATAAAGAGTTTTATGGGAAATGGCCCAATAGGAATTAGGATAGTCCAAATCCAGACAGACTTAGTGGGATGCAAGCTTCCCTCCCTCTCTGGCAAATCATCCAGCTGCCTGCTGGGTCTACTGTAGAGTAGGCACCAGTATCGCCCGAACACCGCTCTGTCCCTGCCACAGGTCTAGGTCCCAGCGGGGAGAGAAAGATGCAGGTCTGGTCTCTGCCTTCAGGAACCCAGGTCTGACCAATGAAGGTGACCAGAGAGAAACTCTAGCCCAGAACCCTTCAGGGCACAATGGAGCCTCCACAAACTCCCAATAAGAAGATGGAAGGCAAAGAGGCCCAACCTTATCCCCAAGCCTCAATATATGGCGCTAAAAGATTAAGAACTAACATTTATCGAATCCTTACCATAGGTGTTTTATATATATTAACATCTTTGATCCTCTGATCAGTCTGATGAGGTAAGTGCAATTATTATCCTCGTTTTAGAGAGAAGCAATGGGAGGCCCAGAGGGTTAAAAAACTTGTCAAGGTTGCACAGTAAGTGACGATGGAGTCTATGCTCTTAACTGCGGCACTGAATGGGTTCATCAGTTAATTTAATAAGCATTTATATGCCTGCATGCCAGGCATTGTCCCTGATGCTGGGGTCACAGGTTAACGAATTCTCAAGGACCTACAATCTATTGGAAGAAATAGACAAAGATCATTTCAGTAACGTGCGGTGCCTAGAGCGATGCAGGTGTCATGCAAGCACTGAGCAGGTGCTCTCAGCCCATCCTGGGTGTTCAGGGACCCCAGGTGAGTGTGAAGGAATGAGTGGAGGGACTGGAGGATTCCCAACTGCAAGTGTGTTTTGGGCGGCACAGGGCTGGGGGAGGTGGAGCTTATATAAGGTAAATTCATTAGCAGGCTCCACCTCCTAGCCTCAGGCTAGGGTTGGGGTTTTTGTTTGGTTTGGTTGGTTTTTTTCCCCCAGTAGGATTAGAAAGTAGAAGGAAATAGTACTCATCCCTGAAATACCCTTGAAGAACAAAGGCCTCTGAGAGCCAGAGGTGGTGAGGACTGACTACTCAGAGGTGGGAGTGGGCTCCAGGGAAATAGAGAGCCCTGTGGGGGGCTGTGCCCCTGACAGGCTGCAGGAGGTACTGGGGTGAGGCCCAGGGACACATGGATGCCTTGCCCATCCTCTCCGGTACAGTGGCAGAGAAGCGCCTGGAAAAGGCACCTGCAGCCCAGAGCAGTAGAGCATGAGGGAGAGCATTCAGCTCACTGCCAGGCAGCTTCTTGAAGGGGCTAGTTTTCTCTCCTCCGAGCCTCGCCCTCATACACCCCTAGCCCCAGCCCATTCCATGCAGTGCCTCTTGGAGCCCACTAGCTTCCCAGTTTGTGAAGGAGGATAGCGGGGAGGGGAGGGGGTAGTGCAATGGCTCTGCAGACCCCATGGGGGTGGCAGAAAATGAGAGAACCAGCGGCAGTCCAGTGTCCCACAAGGCCAATGGCAGCAGGGCTGACCTCATTCCCAAAGGCTCCTGCTAGTTGCAGAGAGTTCCAGTCTCAGAGCGCCTGGGCCAGGCCACTTCTGGGGGGTATCAGGGCCACGTCCCTCCTCTTCCCAGCCCCTCTGGCTGCCCAGGAAGGAGAATGGAGGGGACCAGACCTGCAGAGGATTGTCCAGGTCTAGACTCCACCGCAGGCTGCTCCTACGTGAGGCCTGGTGTTTCGGGCTTAGCTAATGGCTGGACACAAGGTAGCTAAGGCATGCAGACCTGGCATGGCTTCAGGAAGACCCAGGCTCAACTACAGCAGGACCTTTTCAGTGTTGCGTCAACCTACTGTGTGTGTGTGTGTGTGTGTGTGTGTGTGTGTGTGTGTGTGTCTCAATCTGCCAGAGCAGTGGGTGGGAACCGGGGCCTGGCTTCATTGCTGGTGTTCAGGGAGTTACCAGAGCCTGGCTGTGATAGGTGATGAGCACAGCTCATGGTGTCTGTGAGCTGAGCCAGGGGTTGCATGTGGCCTTTCTCCTTAGATTACCGAGTGTACGCGGCAGGTGGGATGGGCCTGGACCTTCGTCCGCACAACCACCTTCAACACTATGACATGCTCAAGGACATGTGGGTGTCGCTAGCACCCATGCCCACCCCACGATACGCGGCCACCTCCTTCCTTAGAGGCTCCAAGATCTATGTGCTGGGTAAGGACGGGTTGTCTGTCCCACATCAGTCCTTCCTTCCCTCCCTCCGGTCTGTTCCCACGGGAAGCAGTGCTGTGTGTTGAGCATCTCCTTGTCCCGAGGGGGAAAGCATGCTGCCCCGACCCTCAGGGAGCTCCTCTATGACTAGGTAACAGGCAGAAAGGGGAGCCCAGGCCAGTCCTCGGGGACTTACTCCTCTGCCCACCCCCACCCGGCTCTGGTCTCCAGGAGGACGACAGTCCAAGTATGCAGTCAACGCCTTCGAGGTCTTTGACATTGAGACTCGCTCCTGGACCAAGTTCCCCAACATTCCCTGTAAACGGGCCTTCTCCAGCTTCGTGACCCTGGACGACCGCTTGTACAGCCTGGGAGGCCTGCGGCAGGGCCGGCTCTACCGGCAGCCCAAGTTCCTCCGGACTATGGACATGTTTGACATGGAACAGGGTGAGCTGGGTACCATCTGCCTCTGGCTGGTCCCCCCCCCCTCCCGCCCGCCCATACCTCTCTCCCACCCATACTCCTAGGGCCACTTACCCAGCTGGGTGAGCCTTTCAGACGTCTTAACATCCCTTTCCACTCAGGGATTCTCTTAGACCAAATTCTTTCATCTGTACTGAGCTCCCTTTGGTGGGTTGGTTTTATTTTTATCAAAGCCTTTTCCACCCATTGTCTCTTCTTACAACATCCAGGCAGGGCCACGGGAATCATCATAGAGAATCAGAAGGATCCTGACCCCTATGCTCACTGCCTCTCCTTAGCTTTTTTCCCAGCTTAGAGCCTGTTGAGATCAGAGGTAGAACAGGTAGTTTGTTGTAGGGGATCATAGTTCCTAGCACCGCAGCAGACTTGGAGAGGGTGTTAGCCACGGAGAATGTCATTCAAACAGCTGGAGGCGTTGTGTAAGTGGAGTGGAGACACTGCCTAGGGTGAGGGCTGTTTGGGACTCAATGTGTATTTGGGGTGCTGGGGTCACATCTAATTCTCTCTGTATTCTCCCATGGCCTGCAGGGGGGTGGCTGAAGATGGAACGCTCCTTCTCCCTCAAGAAGCGCCGAGCAGACTTTGTGGCTGGCTCTCTGAGTGGGCGGGTCATAGTGGCCGGAGGACTTGGTAAGGATGAGGCATCAGGCTGGTATTGTGGTTCCGGTGCTTGGTGGATCGTTGGCACTCTGCGGGAGCAGGAAAAGGAGCTGGTTCCTTGCACTCCGCCCGCCTCTGCTTTATTCCTAAGAATTCACAACACTCCTTTCTCCTAGCCTGGACTGCATGTGTCCGCATGTGGGCCCTGATGTAGTCTTTCTGTCCCCTTACACAAGGGACCCGGAGGCCAGAGAGCATCAGCAACATACTGATGACCATGTAACAGGGGTGCTCAGCACAGACCCCTGGGGGCCCTGGCCAGGAATGACAGAGGCAGGAGTGTGGCGGGGATTGGCCTTGGTCCTCTCTGACCACATCTTCTCCCTGGATTCCCAGCTCCATCATGGAATAGGAAGCAATTTGATCACACGTGTTAGTGCGATGAATTCAGGACGCGCTGTATTACCCTCCCTCCCAGAGGCAGAACCCCAGCAGCAACAGGGGAGAGAGATATATGGGCAGCGGGCTTCCAGGCAGCCAGCGTTCACTCAGCGTGGACAGACTCCAGTTCACTGCCTCATAAAAGGAGCACAGTGAGAGCTAGACCACGTGGGCTGCTTTGCGTACAAGGCAGGGAGGTAACAGTGTCTAGAAACTTCTGGTAAAAGCGGGAGATCGGGGAAAGAAAGCTTACTCATGAAGACATGAAAAGATGGAAAGTAGGGAGGGCAAAGTGGATGTTTGACCAAAGCTACTAGCCCGGGGTAGGGAGGGGAGGTTTAGGAAGTTGAGGCTGCTTGGCCGACGAGGGAGGTGGGATGACTGCAAGGCATGGATGGGTGGCTGGACTCCCTTGTAAGTTCCGGTTCCCTTTCAGGGAACCAACCCACTGTCCTGGAGACGGCAGAGGCGTTCCACCCAGGGAAGAACAAGTGGGAGGTGCTCCCAGCCATGCCCACGCCCCGCTGTGCCTGCTCCAGCATTGTCGTCAAGAACTGCCTCCTGGCTGTGGGGGGCGTCAACCAGGGTCTGAGTGACGCGGTAGAAGCCCTGTGTGTCTCTGACTCCTAGTTATCCTGGGCCCAGCACCTTTGCCCTGGACCGGATCACCTGACTCTTGACAAGAGGAGTGCTCTTGTCAAAGCAGTTTGGGCTACTTCCCAGATGCCAGTGGGGCCAGACTCTGGGGCTTAAATGACCTCCCTCCACCTCCTAATCCTACCACATCCTAGGAAACTCTAGGGAGTCCCAATGACCTCCAGCCCCTGGTTGGAGCTCAGCAGACCTCGGGGGAGAGTCCTCACTTCCTGCTCAGGCAGAGAAATGTACAGCAGTATCCGCTACCTGCCCCTCTCTGAGTCCCATCTCTCCCCATCTCCAGAGGATGAGCTGCCGCCGCTGTCTTTCCCAGCTCTCAACGAGTTTGAGGGGCTCTTAGGATGGAAAATGGAGGAGGGTTGGGGACACCCAAATGCCTCTTCTCTCCCTTGGCCTACATCCCTTCCCCATTTGGTGATCAACTGTGAGCCTGCCCTGGACCTCATCTTCGCAGCAAGAATTGGCCTTAGAGGCAGCTGAGTTGGAAGGAAAGTCATGGACTGATCCCTGTTGGCAGCCTTGGCCAGGAAGGACCTGGGCCTCTCCAGGGTCCTCGATGGGAATGTGATGCTGGGGAAGGAGCCGACTCTGCCCAGCCTCTGCTCCCCGCTCCTCTCCTCACTGTTTCTCCTTCTGCCACCCCTCCCCACCAGAGGCCTGGCCCTTCTGTCGCCAATAGCCCCAGAGTGTTTCCGTGTGAAACCTCATTTACACTGTGGCACCAAAATCCACAAAGGATGGATTAATTGCACTCCAGTTATCTGCAGCAGCACAATGATTAAAATCTATATTCCTATCTTCCCTGGCATCTTGGTACCGGGGTGGGGTGGACTGGTGTCTTGATGGTTAGAGGGGGGCCCATGAAACAGTCCCTCTGACCTTCTCAGGCTAAAGAGGGTCCCCAGGGGCCACCTATTCCTGGCTGTGCCCTCTGAAGGGGTTACGCTGTCAAGCCAGCACTCCCCCACCCGGGCACCTCACCTCTAGTGAAACACCCTAGCTTCCTTTTCAAAAGAATGGAGACTCCACGGATGGGTTGAGAAAAGGTTGCCTTCAGTAACTGACGGCTTCAGGCTGCTCCTCACATCCAGCCCCCATGCATTTAGCTTCAGCTCATTTCTGTCTGGCCCCAAACTTGAAGAACATGCCTCCTTTTAGCTGGTAGAGCACCTCTTTCTGATTCCCAGGGATTTTTAAAAGCTGTGCTGGCACCAGGGATACAGACATGAAAAAAGACCTGCTCCTGTGGGGCTGCGGGGGAGCCAGAGAACACCACGCGATGTTCCGATGTTCGCTTGTTTCTCATGAGGCAGGAACAGAGGGCCAACGCCTGCCTGTCTGCCCTGATCTGGGGCAGGGACTCTGGGCGTCACCTCCCAGAGGCAGGGACTCTGCTGAGCGGCACAAGTGGAACCGGGGACTTGCAGAGCTGGGCCTTTTCTCCTCTGGCACCTGGCCTTTGTCCTTACATGGTCCCTAGAAGGGTACTGCCACCTGCTGGCCCTGCCTCGCCTTCCCGCCCAGCTAGAGGCATCCTGTAGCCACGGGTGCCCCCTGGTGAGCCGACTGCAGAGAGGCCTTTTCTATTGATCCTGGACACCCCTATTTCAGCTCAGCCCCCTGAAAGAACTGTTAGAAAATGGGGCTAAGGAGCTGCAGGTACTGAGGGTGGAAGAGCACATTAAGGGAAGCCCTGGTTTGGTCTCCCCAGGCCACTTCCATTTCTGCACTGTCCTCGCCACCCTCCCCAAGAAAGGGGTTCCCCACACTCTTTCCTAGAGGAAGCCAAGCCTAGCATGTGTGTGGGTGGGGTGTATGGAGCTTTCCATGTGCACAAAATGGTACCAGATCCGTGGATGGGACTGAGGTGTGTTAAGACGGTCGAAACCTTAGGGATACAGCCAACCCTAAAAGGTTCTTTCCGTTATGAGAATGGGGGATTAGCCACTGTGAGGGCCACCCAGGGCCAACGCTGGTATCTTCTGAGGACTCACCTCGTGGAGGTCCATTATAGGAAGACTTGGGGGTGCCAGGGAAGTAGGAAACATGCAGTGGCAAACCTCATGGCCATACCTCACGGTGCCATGGAGGCAGCTCAGGATCTAGGGTTGGATGGTATGGCTCCAGGCCTGACTCCTCCCCACCTCCAACAGGCTTTCCTGTCACCATCTACTCTGGGAAGTTCCCACCCCTTTCTTGCCTTCACACCCCAATCTACAAAATGAGAGCCACTATGATGCCATCGCACAAGGTGGCGGAGCCCTGCTTCCTCCTCAGATCCACTCTATGAGGCAGGTAGGATGGTCCCATCTTGTGGATCAGAAAACTAAGGCTCAGAGAGGTTCTGTACCTTGTCCAAGGTCACAAGCTGGTAAGTGACTGAACAAGGTCTGATTCTAAAACTTATGACCACACTGCATTGCCTCCAATGAAATAGCACCCAGGAAAATCGAGAACATCAACTGCGCTATCCTAGCTTCAGGTCCCAAATGTCAAACCTCGAAGGACAAAGACTTTCTGTCCCAAGGAATTCGGATGAGGATTACAAGGAAAGACTGGGAAGGGGTAACATGAACTGAGCATAGAACAGTCCTGCGCTAATATCCAAGGAAAGTTCCCTTCTAGCTGTCCCATTCCATTGGCTAGTCCACTGCTTTGTTTAACCCTGGACGCCTATCCTGTGCCTGGCTCAGTACCCGGTTCCAGGTTCCTGCCGCCCGGCAGTTGCAGTCTGGAGAGGCAGATGGGACGAAATCTGCAGTTACTGTTTAATGAGATGAGATCGCTGTCAGCCTTTGCTAGCACAGCCCAGAAGCGACTCACCCGTGGTGGCTACAGAGAGCCCAGCCAAACTGTGGATGTCAGGGCAGGGTTCCAGAAAACAGATCTCAAAGTGCACTCTGAAAGAAGAGGGAGACCAGCCAGGCAGAGGAGGAGGGTCCCAGGCTTTGAAGCAAGAGGGATGGGTTGAATCATGCCTGTCTTGTGCTAATTGATCTTGGGATGTTGTTAACCTCTCTGAGTCTCAGTTTCCTTATTTGTCAACTGGGCAGAAGAAGGCCTCGCTATGAGGTTACGAGCCCCCTACTTCACATAAAATAATTCACTTACATTGGGTGGGTAGCTCCATTGTTATTTTTGTTGTTGAAGGAGAGGTAAAGGGGTTCACAAACCCACTGGGGAAAAGGGTTTGATTTACTGGGGGGACAGCACCACTTGGAGAGTCTAAGGAGACGGGGTTGGCAGTGCAGGCGGGCACATCAACCTGGGCCTTAAGGAGTCTAGACTTCATCCACATGGGACATTGGAGTAACCCCCAGGCCCATCTACAGCCCGTGGCTGGCACAGGATCGGGCCCAGGAATCAGCGGTATTTCAAACCTCCTGCTTAGGGATGGGCTGCCCTCTCTCTTTGCTGCGGGCTCTGACAGGAGTGCCATAGGTCAAGATTGGACTTTTTATACACTGTGGTGGGGGCGGGGGGCAGCCAGCCCTATTCATCCAGGCTACAGCCCCCAGCACCCATCTGTGATCAGGGCCAAGAGAAACGCTGCCTCCCGCCTTCTTCGCTTAACACGGCCAGGAGCTGGGGACCTGGCTGAGGAATGTGCTTTGCTTGGGATTTCCAGGCCCTGACCAGCGTGGGAGGCCAAGGGCTCAGATTGCCAGTGGGAGCCAGGCACGGGGCAGGGAGGCGGCACTGGGCAGACCTCCCTCCCTCCCTCCTGGGCACACAGCCCATGCCCTGCCCTGCCCTGTCCTCGCTGGCCGCTGTGGAGGCAGAGCCCGGAGGAAGAAGACACTCAGCCCCTTCAAGGGAGTATGGAGTCCTGAGCCCTGAGCCCAGTAGCCACCACCATAACCCCTAGGCTGCTGGGAGGGAGCCTTTAACAGTTTACAGAGAGCCCCCCCGTGCAGGGACCCCTTTGATCACTGAGGACCTAAGGACATCTGCCCCCATCATGTGGCCAGCAAGGGGCAGACTAGATGTAGAACCCCGCCCTCTGACTTCTACTCTGAGACTCATGTACCCCCTGCCTCATCCATATCAACAGATCCTGTATCGCAGGGTCTGACCCAAGGCCCCACTTCATAGGGTTAGTGGAGGATCAATAAAATAGTGGATGTGAAAGTGTTGACCCCCCCATAAAGATGAAGGGTTGTCTTTATTTATATTTATTTATACCCCATCTCAGTCCATCAAGGATCCCAGATGACTTCCAGCAATCATACAACAGGGTTAGTCAGTGGAAAGTACGTGGCGACTCCTGGTGCCCAGTGGATGAGCCATGAAACCTTTACCCCAGTCGTGAGCAAGGTCCCTCCACTTCCCTCCCCACAGCACGAGGTCCACACCTCAGAGACCAGGACTGGACACGGGAGTGAGGGCCAGAAAAAGACAAAGACCTTTTGGTTTTGCCATTAACAATGAGATGAGGAGATCCTTTCAAAACCACTGACCCGAAGCCCTAGACTAAATCTACACAAATATCCACCCACCCCGCCTCCCATCTCTCAGAATCCCCTTGTCTGGCGTTTAAAAAAACATCTCTGATAGCAGTTTAAGGGCCCTTTCTCCTCTCTGCCAAGTCAGGCTGCTCCCTCCTCCCGCACACAGCACTCCAGCCCTGGCCAGTTTTCATGGCCACTTCCTAGCTCTGAGCTTATCTTAACTGTCCTCTGTCCCCAGTCATAGCAGCTGTAGCTTAGGGAGTCTGATAAGCCCCTTGTTGTCATAGACACCCCCCTGATCCCTGCCAACACACACACACTGGGTCTCTGCCAGGATTGGGGGAGGGGACTTGGGGGGACAAGAGCCCTGAAGAGACCCCAAGCAGACTATGGGAAACCATCAATCTGACGTGATGGGGGCAGGCTTCACATCTTACATCCCACAGCAAGCCCAGGAGGCGGTCATGAGCCACATTGCAGGGTGAGTAAACTGGGACATCAAAAAGCGTGGTCTAGCCCCAGCCAGTTTTGCTCAGTGGATAGAGCACTGGCCTGTGGACTGAAGGGTCCCTGGTTCAATTCCAGTCAAGGGCACATGCCTGGGTTGCGGGCTCGATCCCCAGTAGGGGGCATGCAGGAGGCAGCCGATCAATGATTCTCTCTCATCATTGATGTTTCTATCTCTCTCTCCCTCTCCCTTCCTCTCTGAAATCAATAAAAATGTGCAAAAAAGAAGCATGGTCTACGTGAGCCTTGGGCAAATCAAGAAGCCGCTCTAAGCCACAGCATGATGGCTGAGAGCACTGTTTCTGGGGCCAGGTGGCCAGGGCTTCGATCTGGCTCCCCCACTTGCCAGCTTCGTGATCCCCCAGAGGCAGTTATTCAGTTGCTCAGGGTCTCCGTTCTCTCATCTGTGCGATGAAGACAATCACCTGCTTCTTAGAGTTGCAGTGAGGATTGCACTCATTCACACAGTGGCTAGCACACCGGGTGTTCGCTGTATGCGAGAATCATTCTCATCTACAGAGTTGCCGAGGGAAGACAGTCATAGCCGATTAGCGGCAGAGCAGAGCACCCCCAACATGCAAGTCTGGGGGTGGGAGAGGGAGTGGGCTCCTGAATCTACTAGTGAAGGGATCAGTTACCAGGTGAACAAAAGAGCCAAGTGACAGATTTCTAATCTGTTCCTACTTAGATATTGCAGAGAAGTTACAGCAGAGTGGAAATGGAACGCAGAGCTGATTTATCCAAATGTCTTTTTAAATATATATATATATATATATATATATATATATATATATATATTTTAGGGGGGAAGGGAGAGGGAGAGAGAGATAGAAACATCAATGATGAGAGAGAATCATTGATCGGCTGCCTCCTGCATGCCCCCTACTGGAGATCGAGCCCGAAACCCGGGCATGTGCCCTTGACCGGAATAAAACCTGGAACCCTTCAGTTCACAGGTCGATGCTCTATCCATTGAGCCAAACCGCCAGGGCCAAATACCTTTTTATAGATATTTAAAAGGCAGTGCCCAAGAGGAAACTGCCCCCAAGAGTGAAAGTCCTTGGTCATGACTATAGTGTGGGTTGGTGGTTTAAAAAAAAAAAAAAAAGGACTGGAACCCAGGATTCCTGACTTCTGTCCATCTGGTCCATCTGTGTGTGCTCTCCGTGCCGCTTCAGTTGGGGAGACAGGGAACTCTCTGGCTTGGGGAGAAGAGCTAGCTTCTTCGTGGGTCACATCCCTCCTGGGCCTGGACAGTGAATAACATGAAGTTCCCATTGCAGTCAAGAGCTTGGGGATGGTTTTTGGTCTTTGCAGCACAAAATCCCCCTAAATTCCTGGTGAGCCTTACCAGGATTTAGATTGTGAGCAGCTCACTAGTTCCATCTTGTATTTCTCGGGCCCAGTTGGCATCACAAGACAATGCAACCCTTAGGAACAAGCTGTGACATTGGACTGGCAGGGTTTGCCTTCCGCTCCGTTACTCCCAGCTGGGGGGGCGGGTGGTGTGGGGCATGACACTGGATCCAAAATGCTCACTCAGAACCAGGGCTGGCTCAGTAAATGTTAGATTTATCATTATGCCTGTTATTGTAGTTGCTCAGTACATATTTTCTGAATGAATGAATGAATGAATGAATGAACCAATGATTGAATCCTTGAAGGAACAAATGGCCTAAGGGACCCCAAGTTGTGCTACAGCTTTGGGCATCCCATAAAACTTGCTAGATTTACTTTGGTCAGAAGAGGGCAGCATTGAGTCAGCAATCCCAATTTGCCCAAAGAGTTCCAGGATCTACAACCTTCTCTTTGACTCCCACCTCTTCTAGCGTGCAGGTTCCTATCTAAGCAGTTCCGCCAGGCCCTGAGCGGGGAAGGTCAGCACCTTTAAGGCTGTGCAGTTCACCACCCGGGGTGACTGTGACCCTCAGAGTTCTGGGGAAAGGGAATTTAATGGTTGAGGTCTCAAGTTGAAAGTTGATGGTAAGCTGAGCCTCCAGGCTGCAGCAGCCCTTTTTCCAGAGAAAAGGGAAGAGGGGCTCAGACATCTATACGAAGGCAAATTCCAAGGGAGGCATTAGCTCATCAGATACAGAGAGCAGTCAGCTGACCCTACTCTACTCTCTCTTCTATCCCCACCACTCTCAGCATCTCCTCCCCACGCTCCCACTCCTCACCCCCCACTCCACCCCAGCCCTGAAGGCTTTTCCTCAGTTTACCAAATCCCACCCTCCCTCCCAGAGGGCACCCCTCCAACGCCCAATCAGCCTCCTGTGAGGCCTCCCTCAAAGCCCTTGAAGACCCATCCTTTAAGCCCCATATGGCACTCTGTACCGATCTTGAGAGTCTTCCCACTTTCTGCCTTGAGTTATACAGTAAATTGTGTGTTTACCTTATTCCCCTTACTAAACGGTAAACTTCCTGACAGCGGGGAGCTAGTTCTTAGGCACCCCTCAAGACTCCAGAGAATTTCTTTTTCATGCGACCTGTCTGACTCCCCACTCCCACCTCACCCCCAAAGCCGACCTTGGTGTCCCTCACCTGCCTTCCTGCAAGCACCCTGCACTCCACATATCACCGCAGTCCTTACTCTGAACCGAATGTTAACGCTCCCCTCACGAGTCCAGATCCACACACACACACACAGATGGCCACACATGTAAGGACTGGGACAGACACTTGTTCCTAATAGTTTTCCCCGAGGGGCACCTAGTAGGCCCAATGAATGGTTATCTCCAGATACGATCTGCTTGTTTATTTCTCACTAGACTGAGCCCTTCTGACTTGGATCAGTGATTAAATGTCAGCGTGGGGGGTGGGGGTAGGCTTCCTCCTCCTAGGACTGGACAGCGGGACAGGCAGGATCAAAACAGCTCAGCCCAGATTCCGGGCATTTCGGAGCACACGGCCCCAGGAATTCCCCAGGATCTGCTGGCAGCTGAGTCACCTGACGTAATCAGCTTCGCTATCAAGCATTCAGGTCTCCCTCTAAGGAATTTGAGAGTTGAGTTTCAGCAGGGAAGATCATTTCCGAGAGGCCTGTTTGTCTGCCTCCCTTGCCTGTTTGCTTCGGACAGACACCAGCCAGATACACGGGCCACTAAAGCCCCGTCCTGTAGCCCCCACAGGAGCCGTCAGGCTGCCCCTCGGCTGGGACAGGGGAGATCGCTTTTCTCTGAGGTGTCTGGTCATCCACAGTTTGCCCCTACATGGAGATTCACATTCTGGTCAAAGGAAGCTGAAGTGGGGGTGGGGAAGAGGCCACAGGGACGGGAGATCTACCCCCCACTGCCATCACAGTTTCCCGATAATGGAGGGAAGGAAATCGCTCATCTGTAGTTGCTTTCACTTTAGCCTGTCAATTCCATTGCATTCCTGTGGTTCATCGTGTCTATTGAGTGTCCTTTGGTGTTGGGACCCTTCAGTCCTCAGGGGAGTCTGAGCATGAAAGAGAATCTGAGGCTCATCTGTATAACTCTTTCATCTTTCTTATGAGGAAATGTTGGTTCGCTTCTCACACCCTTCTGGTCTCAGCTTGAAAGACCGTGTATGCAGGAAGCTGCCCCCGACCAACCTCCTGTGTAAAGTTGTATATTTTTGTTTGTTCGTTCCCCCGCGTCCTGCGTGGTTCAGGGTTCAGGATCTGGAAGAGGTCCTCACGCAAATGAAAGAGACAAGACAAGAAATAATAATTTGGAAATATTGGGGGGCCAGGCGGGCAAGTCCAACTCAAGGGGAAGGACTTCCACTGGTGCTCAGGCTGCGCCAACCTTTTATTGGTTTGGAATACACTCATGGCCCTTAGGCAGGCAATTTCCAGTAATAGACAAAGTAGCCCATCAGCAAGGATTTACATAATAGTAAATGGGGAAGTTGCTTCAGCAACCATTGTCTGGACTAACAGTGGGTGCACAGCCCTGACCATTGCCAGAGCTCAAGGGTCGCCAGCCTTCCGGGATCCTTGTCCACACCTCTCTGCTAGTGAAGACAATGGATGACTTCCCGCACTCCTGTCTGGTCTAAGGGCTCCATCCTGTCACACCCCAAGGAGATTCTGTTTCCCCCATTCTGGGCACATCTTCCTCTAAGATTGGCTTGTTTATTTCTTACTAGACTGAGAATTTTCTGAGGACAGAGACCATGTCTATCTTGTCACCATCCTATCCATAGGCCCAGCACCCAGTATCTGTAGAATGAATAAGTGATTGATAAAAGGCCACAGAACCGGTTGGGATGTCAGGACTAGAACTGAGGTCTCCCGACACTGTGCCCTGTGCTTGCTCTTATATTACCCATACTTCCACCTGAGAGCCCTTATCCATCTGGATGATCCCAGCTAGCTGAGCCCCTAGGGATGGATGCAGATCTCAAGGGAGAAAGGAAACAGCAGGTCAGGGGAACTGTCGCCTGGGCCGCAATCTATTTTCGAAGACAACCCAGAGCAAGAGGGGGCCAGTAGAGGGAAGAGCCCCAAACTGGCTCCCCGCTCCTATGGCCCTTCAGATTTGGGGAAGGGGGTTGATTTACTGCATAAGTGGATCTTCTCCAGCCACAAGGGGGCAAAGGGCCAAGTTCTTCATCCTTAACTCCCACTAGAGTGGATCCGAGCATGAGTGGAAGTAAGAAAGTAGGCAGACACTAAATACAAAACTCAGTCACTGGGCATCTGTCCCTCTTGATCCTCAGCATGCCCTGAAGACACAGCTGAAGCCACCACCCTCCTGGGGATCTGCCCCCAGTTTCTTATCAGTTGTGAGGCCTTGGGCAGAATGATACTCACTTCACAGGATTGGGTTGTCATGGAGACAAGGGGAAATATTAGGGCAGGAGGAGAACTTGTGGCTATTCTGATTTCACTCTAAAGGACACTCCGCATGGACCTGGTGCTCATGACCTACCACCAGTCCTCCTGACTCCAAAATCAGAGAGGAAACCCTTGGAGGGACAACTATTTATGAATTTAGAGATACAAGTTAAGTAATGGGAGTGTAATTTTATTTTTTTAATGAATGAATGTTTCCTTTTGGTTCTTTCCATCTCCTTCCAACACTTTATAAATCCCACCACATCTTGAAGGCCCATTCAACGCTAGAAGCCTTCTTTGATGGAGAGGTAAGAACTTGCTAGAACCGCATGTCTGAGATCCAATCAAGGTTGATCTAACTGAAGACAGATGAACTCAGAAGCCTGGAACAGCTAGCCCTCCCACATAGCTGGAGCCTACCTCTATCCCATCCCACCCCCCTTTTCCCTATAGTCTTAAAGAAGTGGTAAGTGACTTTATAGATTTTGGCTTGAGAGACGCAAATTACCAGGATGGAGAAATACTTGGGTGACCTCTAGTCCTGTCAGATTGCCCCTTGCTCACTGAGAACACAGCACAATAGAAGGACAACAGCCCTAGCTGGTTTGGCTCAGTGGATAAAGCGGCGGCCTGCGGACTGAAGGGTCCCAGGTTCCAGGTCAAGGGCATATGCCTGGTTGCGGGCTCGATCCCCAGTGAGGGGCGTGCAGGAGGCAGCCGATCAATGATTCGCTCTCATCATCTCCCACTCCCTTCCTCTCTGAATATATATATAGAGAGAGAGACAACAGGTGACCCCTAATCAGAACCAAGGGCCACTCAGAGGCAAGAGCAGTTCCAGGGCCCCTCAAAGTTTCCAGACAACCCACCCAGCAGCCTCCACCGGTGTCCTCTAGTCCAGAGGTCGCCAGCCGGTGGTCCGCGGCCACTGGTGGTCCGTGAGGTCCGAAAGGTTGGCGACCGCTGGTTTAAGGCCGGGCCTGTCCCTGCGAGGGTTGTGCAGGTGGGCGGGGCCCCATTGACACCTTTCCAAGCAGCGCGGCGGAGAGGAGGCGGGGCCGGAGGCCTGGGCGACCAATGAGGGCGGCCCCGGTCACACAAAGCCGGCGAGCGAGCCAATGGGCGCGGGGGGTGTGGCCAGGGCGTCGGGCTCCGGGCATTTATAACAACTTGGAATGCGGTGCCTGGACGCGCGCTCCGAGGCGGCTGTGGGCTCCCGTGCGGGGTGCGGGACGTGTGCCCTAGATCTACCCCCGCAGCCGGCTCCCACTCCGCCCTCTCCCAGCTCCTGCTCGTCATGGAGTCGCTGGCTCTCCCTCGGCGGCCCGGCCCGGCTCCTCCGGCGGCCGCCGCCCTGGCCGACGGGCTCCAGTCGCCCAAGCCGGTGATGAAGAAGCAGGCGGTGAAGCGGCACCACCACAAGCACAACCTGCGGCACCGCTACGAGTTCCTGGAGACCCTGGGCAAGGGCACCTACGGCAAAGTGAAGAAGGCGCGGGAGGGCTCGGGGCGCCTGGTGAGTGCGGCTCCCTCTCGCGGCGCCGGCCGGCGGGCGGCTCGGGCGGGCTGGGCCGGGGGCTCGCGCCGTGCTCCGGGGAGTGGCCCCCTCCACGCCGTCCTCACCAAGCTGAGATCGCGGGGCTGGGGGCGGTGGGGGTGTGTATTGCAGATGTGTCTGTCCATGGCTGCACGGACAATGGTCGTGGACCTGAGAACCCCAACAACACCGGGCAGCGTGTGATGATGGCCAATGAGGAGGCGGACAGTTGGTGCAGGGTGCCTAGAAGTCTAATAGCGTCCTTAGAGATGAGAGGTCTCCCTATAGAAGATGGAACTTGAGTTGGATTTTGCTTGGCACAGACTCCCAATAGAGTGGAATGGGAAGAGGAAGTAGAAGGCACCTGATCCTAGCAGGGGGTTAGTACCAGTAAATGTGTGTGTTTAAATGAATGAGTGAGGCCTCCAGTTCTCAACTCAGTTCTGTGAGTCTGGCAGCCCAGCACACTACGGAGGTCTGCACAGGGATGGGGTGGGGGTAGGTTCGACACCGAAGTCCTTTCTAAATCTAAGAGTGAGCCGAAGTTTCCGTATGATGAGTTTTTTTTTAAATATATTTTTATTGATTTTAGAGAATGAGAGGGAGAGAGAGATAGAAACATCAAGGATGAAAGAGAATCATTGATAGGCTACCTCCTGTACACCCCCTGCTAGGGATCGAAACCAAAACCCGGGCATGTGCCCTGACTGGGATCCAACTCTGACCTCCTTGTTCATAGGTCATCACTCAACCACTAACCAACACCAGCAATATGATGAGGTTTTTATTCTGAGAAATGTGAAACCAGGCTCTGGTGCAAGGTCCAGGGTGCCCCAAGATACCTTTGGGTCCAAGGCCTTTTCAGGAAGGTGTCCTGTTAATTTGGTGTGTGTGTGTATGTGTGTGTACATGTTGTAGTAATAGTAGTAATCTGTGGGACCTTGAGCAATTAATTTATCTCTGTACTCTCAGTTTCCCCTTCTGCAAATACGGAGAAACCTCAGCCTCCCTCACAAGCTGCTTTGAGGATTAAATGAGAAGCAAGTGTGAGTGTAAATTGTTCTGACATGAAGAAACCACAGTGAGAACTGATGCTTTTATCTGAAAGAGTGGCAGGCTTGCCGAACGTTAGTTAACAGTGGTTTTCAAACTCGAGTTTAATATGCATAGGCGTCAACGGGGATGCTTGTTTGAAATCCTTATTCTCTGGTTCCACACCCACGGGGTTTTATCCTGAAGGTCTTGGATGGGACCAAATAATCTGTATTTTAGCAAGCCTTTTAGGGCAGGTGCTCTAGGGATTGTTTTGCCAAATCCAGTTGGGTGCTGGTTATGAGATGTGTGGGAGCACAGGGGTGTGTGTGTGTGTGTGTGTGTGTGTGTGTAGCCATGGTTTGCCCTATCGGCTATGGCTGCAGTCGCCTCCCCAGATTGTTTGCTTTAGCAGCCAGTAGCTGGTTTGAAATTCAAGAAGTCGTTTCATTGGTGAAGGAGAGTGGATGCTGGCAAAAGGGGATGGATTTGTGGCCCCGTCAATTGGACCGGGTATGTTTTTTCTGCTAATGCCTGGCATGGTCCCCTGTTGCCTGCTGCCAGGTTACAGCTATTGGGCAATCATGTACTTCCTGACTTTCCTTTTCTTTCTCTTTCTATAAAGTGTGAGGGCCTGGTGAGGCTCCAGGCTTCAGGCTCCTGGGCCCAGGCTTTGTCAGGGGCTTAGCTGGGAAATAGCTGATTGTGGGGGGCAGGTTGGGTTGGGAGGTCTGGAGGGCCCCCAAACTGGGAAACTGAAATTTAAGTTTATAGATTCCATCAGGCTTTTGACCTAGGTCACCGCATATACTAGTAGGAGAGAGAGGGAGGAAGGCGGGAGGTGGGGTGTGGAGCAATAGAGAGATCTTATTGATTCTGGAATGAGATAAACCAGCTTTCAGTTTTCAAATCACAGTGTCTGTAGGCAGGGAGTCCAGCTCTTGTTATATCAGAGCACTGACTCCAGAAGGTACTCCTCGCCCCATGCAGGGAGCTGAGATCTGTAGGAATGGGACCTGTTCTGAACCTCCCTGGTCCATAGACCGTCCTGTGCTTCTGCTGGGCACTTGCTCAGGGTCTCTTCTCCTTGTGGAGCAGCTGCCTGCTGCGGTAATGGTTCCTCAGTTCTGGAGAGGAGTCCTCTCTCCCCCCCCCATCATTCCTGCCTCTTCACTGTCCCCCCTGAAGAGAGACCAACCTCAGGATCTTCAATGGGAGAGAGAGACGTGGGAGCCGCCCAAGATACCCCCTCAAAATGAACTGAGAGTATTGGTAGAGGCTAAATTCGGAGGAAGACCTGCTGGGTGACTCGCATCCCACTTTTCTCTCCACTTTTCCAGACCTTTTCCCATCCCCAGCCTGCCTAGATGGGCTTGTCAGGGGCTGGATGGGACTGTCCGGAGGGAGGGGCAGGTGGGCAGGACTAATGGCTACTCCAGGAGGGCATCAAAGGAAAAACAAATATTTGCTCTGGATCTTCTAGTCTCCAAGTACATTCCTGGTGTCCCGATGACATTTCCTCCTGTGACCCTCCCAGCTCCCTCACTCCCCCTCCCCCTAAAGAGAAAAACACCCGCTAGCAGGGTTGACCAGGGCCTTTGGGATGATCTGCACGGAAGTCTTAACCTCCAAGGGCTTCCATGAGGAACATGAGGGGGGTCCAAATGGCTAATGATCTGGGGCAGAGGTGCTTCTGTCTGACATATTATATGGCTTGTTGGGATTTGAATATGACTGAGATGGTCCTATTCCTTCATTGACAGATGGGGAAACAGAGGCCCAGAGAGGAGAGGAGACTTGTTCTAAGGCTGGTTAGTGGCATGCCTGCAACATAGGCCCCTGATCTGACCACCCCAAGTCCTGGATCACCACTACTGAGTCTTGGTCTGAGAGTTGGCCTTCAGTTGGGCCCGGCCTGTCTCAGTGTGTTTTGTCATTCCAACAGTCGTCTCCAGTCACCTTCTCAGAGCTTCAGGCAGTTGGAGGATCACTGAGAACCGACTCCCACACACACACTCTGCCTAGAAAGGATCCTGGTTGTGGGTGAACTACACTACATTCCTGGTTTGTACCTTGTCAGGAAGGCTGCTTAACTCAGAGTCAGACTGCAAGGGTTCAAAATCCTGCCTCTAGTGCTCACCAGCTCTGTGATCTCTCTGTACCTCAGTTTCCTCATCTGTAAAGTGGGGTTATAGTAACTCCTACTGCATGGTCTTCTCACAGGCTTAGATATGATAATATATTGTCAAGTGCTGAGCACAGTAGCTGATACAGTGTCATCCCAGCGAGGCTGCTTTGACTAGACCCTCCCCTCTCCGGGAGGCATCCATCCTGGGTCTGTCTGCCCTGAGCAAGAGACTGGGCTGTGCTCCGCTTCTTTAAGCCTAACCACTTTGCTCTCTGCTTTGTTCAAAGTCCTAGTCTCTCCTTCAGCCCCTTCTCCAGAGAAGGGCTCCCACCTGGCCAGCTGCCCTCCCAGTGCCTCCTGCACCTGCCTGCTCAGCAGCAGGGAGGAGGCTCCGGCTGCAGGCGACTCTTGTCCTTGGGCTCTGGCCAAACCACACAAGAGAGCTGGGCAGGGAAGTGCCTTGCCCAGCAACCTGGCAGAGTGGGCAGGAGGGTGGCAAGGAGGGGTGGGCACAGCATGTGGTTTAGGGGAAGCAGCTCAGACTCCCCTCATTCCTGGAGCCCATTCCTCTCCCTGGCTGGTTCTCTGGCAGGCTTGGTGGGGTGGTGAGCACCCACACTCTAGGCTCATCCCCACTCTGCCCGGCCTAGGCCAGCCCAGCTCAGCCTCTCCTCCATTATCTAAGTGGGTCATCCTCCATCTCCTTGCCCCACCTCCCAGATGGCAGCTGCTTCATGAAAGGTCAGAGAGGAGCCAAGGACCTTGAGATGCCCAGTTTGCACCCTCTTTCCTGGGACCTGGGACCAGCACCTTTAGGTCTTGTTTTTCTAAGACCTTTCTGCCATCCTCTCCTCAGTCCAGATCATTCCTGATCTGAGTTGGGGGATGGGTAGGGGCAGTGTTTAACCAATTGAGCCCCAGCACCCATCTCCCCAGTGTTTATATAAGTGCGATGGGGGTGGCTGGTGGTAGTGTACAGCTTGGCCCAGGGCAGGGTGTGGGGCATTCCCTGCTCCAGGGGCGGGAGGTAGGGAGCTGGAGGCAGGGCAGGGCACCTGCAAGGATCTTTTGTCTTTTGAGACGGCAGCTTCTCCAGGGAACACCTCTCCCTCTTGGATCCTGACTCTGCCTTGATGTAGATCAGGGAACCTTCGAAGAGTCGGTGCACCTCTTCTGCAGTGTTTGCCATTTGCGACCTGGGGTAGGAGAATTCCCCCTGCAGGGCCACCGGAGCGAGAAAAACCCTGGGCTGGATCACTAGGAAAGGGCCTCTGGAGGTGAAAAGAGACAGAGATAAGGGCCTCGGAAAAGCTCTTTATTAACATACCTGGGCCGCGCCTTCCCTGGCATAGTAGCGGCTGACCCATTTCTGAAGACACTCAGCAGACAATGCTGGCGTTTGGAGGGGAGCTTAAAGATCCTGGTGTGCAAATTTGTGAATGGTCCCTTTCTTTCTGGCCTTTGCTCAAACATTTCTCTCTGCCTGGGATGCCCCTGTTGCCCCTCCCCAGCCTACCCTCCTTGGCTGGGCAAACCCCACTCATCTATCAAGGTCTGAAACCCTTTTCTCCCTGCTCCTCCGGGCAGAGGAAGCTCTCTCCAGCGCTCCTGGAGCCCCTGGCAGGCAGGGGTCTCCGTTTTCACACCCATCACACTCGACTGGGAGTTGATTTGCCAGTCCTACCACTGGACTGAAGATCTTGGTAGAGGGACTGTCCAGTTTTTGTCTAAATCCCCAACTCCTAACATAGCACCAGGCACATAGTAGGTGTTCAGCAAGTGTTTGGAGAATAAATTACCTTTCATTTTCCAGATGAGGACAATCAAACCAGCCAGACTAGTTGACCAGATTATTTAAGTGACTCGTCTTGAGTTGCAGAGTTCAGCAGTGGCAACTAAAGATGAGATACCTGGGCTCTTGACACCCACTCCACAGACCTAGTGTTCTCATGTCCATTAATATAATTGTTGTGTCTGGGTTCCCTGTTCCCTCTGAATAGAGTGGCCGCATACTGTATTATCTAAACCTGGGTACTTTGGAGAAGAAGGGGTCCCTATTAGTAATATTACTGGAATGAACCAGGATTGTCTCCGGGCATGTGATCTCTCTACCTCTGGGTGATCCATTCAGCTCCGGTCAGTATGTTTTGATTCTAGAGCAGTGGTTCTCAACCTGTGGGTCGCGACCCCTTTGGGGGTTGAATGACCCTTTCACAGGGGTCGCCTAAGACCATCGGAAAACACATATAATTACATGTTGTTTTGTGATGAATCACTATGCTTTAATTATGTTCAATTTGTAACAATGAAATTGGGGGTCACCACAACATGAGGAACTGTATTAAAGGGTCGCAGCATTAGGAAGGTTGAGAACCACTGTTCTAGAGAATGGTTGCTCAACTACCTTGCAGATGGAGAACAAAGGTCCCACCGAATTAGTGCCTGTATCAGAGGTTGCCTCTCCACCCATGCCCAGGAAGAAAGGCAGAAAATCTTATCTGGCACTGGCCCCATCAGTCAGGGATCAGCCCGATGACGTCACCAATATATCTAGGTTGCGATTCGTGTTCACCAGTAAACAATTGTTGAGTACTTTCGATTGCGGAGCTGTGTCTAGGCCTGAGCTTTGGCTACATCTAATTTACTTTGCTAGGCTAGCCAGCAGGTAGCTAAGGGCCCTTCTCATGGGATAGGTTGAAGAACAGCGGCCCAGCCCCACCAGGGCACTGACACCTTGCTCTTCTGGTCTGTCACCTGCTTAGGGACTGGTGGAGGCCTGCTGACATTTCTTGTTTCTTTCCTGGGAAGTGCCAGACACACTGTGCTCTCCTAAGACCTCATGTAGATGATGGGGTCCTTGGCCTCCCCCCTGAGGCCAGCGCATAAGCTTACAGGAGGATGGGACTGTCCATGGAGGTTAACAATTCTGATGTAGAGTCATAGGCTTACAAGTTTGAGAGAAATGTGTCTCCAGGTTTGACTTGTACCCTCTATCTCTCCACCAGAGTGCTGTTTCTAGCAAGGCTCAGACCCCTTTATTCAAGTGGGGGGGAACACCTCCTTTCTTTTAGGTCTTGTCTTTTTGAGAGCTCTGCCTCCTAAGCCTAGGATCGTTTCTCTCACTTGTATTTGTTTGTGTGTACACAACTATACATCCAAGATGTGCTTAGCCTTTGCATATGTGTGCATCTTAAGCTTTCAAATAGTTCTGTCTCATTATCAAGTTAAGTGATTCATGTATGACTTTTTACTATCTGTTAATAGGTTTTTATGGCCCTTTATCTGAAGAGTACATAGTACTTTATCCATTGTCTGATTATTCAAATGCAGACATTTAGAGAGAAAAGAATTAGTCCATAAAATCGTGTCTCCCGGGAGAGGAGAGGGGTCTGGGGAGAGGTGTGCAGGAGCTGCGCTCCAGGCTGAAACCTCAGAGCTGATGGAGGATTCCAGCCCCTTTGTCCCCATCCCCACCCCCTGTCCAATTCTAAACCAGGGATTTTGCAGCACAGCTCTCGGGGGTGGTTTGGAGCAGAAGGGGTGGGGGCGTGCGGCGAGCACCTGCAGCTGCAGCGTGGGCCTCCACAGCATCTTGGCGGGAGGCTCCATGGTGACAGTCCCTCCCGCTGCCATTGTCCTCCCTGTCCTGCTCAGGGACGCAGAGAGCTGGGCCTCGCTCTTTCACGGAGGCAGCTCCCGGGGAGGAGGGCGCGCCGATGGCCCGTTGCCGGGGTGACGGCCCTGGGCACTGTCCGCAGCTACTCTTACGGGATTACGCTGGGCTGTTCCGCATTCTCGTCGCTGTCCCTGTGAGCAGGAAGCCATTGTCCGCCTCCGGAGCCTGTGAAAGGGGGGATTAGAGGCCCCTCCCTTCCAGAAGTGGTTTTCTTTTCTGTCTCCTTTTGAACCTCGAGGGGAGGCCAACCCTCCTGGGAAACTGAATGAGGAGCTGTTTACCTCAGTCTGTGCCTTCGGGTTTCTCATAACTTGCTGTGTCCCGTGAAGGGGAAGTCTTGTGTTTACCATTTGTATGTCCCTGCACCAGCCTTGACAGGAAGTGACCAGCCCTGTGACACCCCGCCCTGCCCAGCACCCGATGCCAGCGAGGAAAGCCTCTCAGGCCGTGGCATTTGGTGACATTTGCATGGCTCATCTCACAGTCAAAGCGGGAAAGCACCGCACAGGTCCATTCAGCCTGTTTGTTTCACTGAAAAGAAAACTGAGGCTCGGAGAAGGGGTGGGACTGCCCATGGGGACAGTGACAGAGCCTGGAGGAGGACTCCGGTCTCCTGGCTCCCCAGGCCGTGTCTTCTGCACACACACACACACACACACACACACACACACACACACTGCACAGCTGTGTTTCTCCCCTTTCTGTCACCTTGGCCCTGTGTGGGATGGAGAGGGAGGGGGACAGAGACCCCTCCGTCTCCAGAGCTCTGCCGAAAGGGCATCTGGCAGCTCTTTCTTCATTCTCCCTCCCCTCCCTCCACCCTTGCTGACCTGCCACGAAAACCATCTGGAACATTCGTCCTTTTATGGTATGTTCACCTTTACAGACAAGATAGCAAAGCCCGGCGGACGCGGTTGCTGGGAGAGGGACATTCCTTCCCTGGACCGAAGAGACCTGTGTGGGGTTTTTTGTTTTCATAAATTTTTTTGTGGTAAAATATAGATAACATAAAATTGACCATTTTAAGCATTTCAGTGTCCAATTCAGTGGCATGCAGTACAGTTACAATGTTGTACAACCATCACCACCATGCATTCCTCACCTCGTTTCATCACTCCGGACAGAAACCCTCTGTACCCACTAAACAGTCACTGCTCATCCCACCACCGGTCCCTTCCCCTGGTCACCTCCGTTCTACTTCCTGGCCTATGCATTTTCCGATTCTGGTCGCCTCATACAGATAGGCTCGCGCAGCATTTGGCCTTGTGCGTCTGGCTCACTTCACTTAATATAATGCTGTCCAGGTTCATCCCAGTCGGTGCCAGTTAGTGACAGTATGACTTGGAGCAGGTCACTTGACCCCTCTGGGTACCAGTCTCCTTGCCTGTAAATGGGGATGAAGATACTTCCTGTGCCTACCTCCCAGGGCTGTGGGGAGGGCCGGTTAATTTACTAGCACAACAAATGGTTACACAGTGCCTGCTGTGTGCCCGGCACTGTGCTTGGCATCAGGGATCCAGTGGTGGGCAAATCCTTGTCCTCATGGTGTAGTAGGGTAAATTTGTGTAAGTCACAAAGCATCAGCCTTCCGAATGGTTGTTACCTTCCTTGTTCATCACTGGTCCTTACTCCTTCCTGCTGCATGGACCACACCTAGAGAAGGTGCTCTTCAGCCTCTCCGCCATCTTCCCCGGTGGAGGTCAGAGTGGCATCCCTGGGTGCATCCTGTGGCCTTGGCAGCAGCAGCAGCAGGCGGACCACAGTCAGGACTTGGAGAGTGTCCTCCGGGACACTGTTAGCTGCCAGACCTTTCTCTTCATTCTCCAACATTCTCTGTTCCCAGGTGGCCATCAAGTTGATCCGGAAAGAAAAAATCAAAGATGAGCAAGATCTGATGCACATTCGGCGAGAGATTGAGATCATGTCGTCACTCAACCACCCCCACATCATTGCCATCCACGAAGGTACAGAGGCAGGGCGTTTGAACCTGGGAGTGTGTGTGTGTGTGTGTGTGTGTGTGTGTGTGTGTAGAAGCAGTCAGAACAGATGATACAAAGAAAGAAAAGAGACACAGGCTTTGGAGTTGGGCAAAAGCTGAATTTGAAATGCAGTGGTGTGGCTTGGGCAACTATTCAATTTAGTTTCAGGGTGGGCCTCAGTTCCTCATTTGTAAAACGGGATAATCCCACCTACGTCACAGGGTAGTTGCAAAGGCCAAATAAAATGTCACCGTGTGCTCAGCTCATGGGAGGAACTCTGTGTACTGTAGGCTTTTTGTGGTTATTGTTAGGGTTTCTGTACTTGAACGCTACCTCCCCAACCCAATGAGAGCCTCCGCGATACGGGGGAGGCTGAAACACAGAGGCCTGCCCCTGTCTCGGGTGCATGGGTGCTAAGAGCCAGCCTCCTCGGGCCTGCCCTGTCCTCGGAGTCATTCCTGCCATGGGGCTGGCTCCCACCTCTCCTTATCATCTTTCCCAGCCTCCTCTCGCTCTGACAACAGTGGTGGCTTTCCACTCCAGCTGCCCTGTTCCCTGTGACCCAGACAACAAAGTAAGCAAGAGGGGGGGGGGGGGGACGAGGGAAAGAGGGGGAACACCTTCCCACACACATCTGTCTGCTTCCAGCCTTTACATAATATCACTTAGATGGGACCAAGGGATAGCAGCAGAGGGAGGGAGACAATGGCTTTGCCCTCTATCTGAATATTCCTGGTGGGAAATAAGAGAGAAGTCTTCTCTCTTGGGTTATATCATAGGAAGGCTAAGGGCAGAGCCACTCACATGGCCCTGTGGCCTGAGCCTGTCCCACAGGAGCCCAGGCAAGTAGCTGAGAAAGCCAATTGTGTCTCTGTGTATTCCCCCAGGGAAGAGTGGGCATGGCGGAGTATTGGTTAAGCCCGGCTGAACTTCGTGATCACTGTGTGTGTGTGTGTGTGTGTGTGTGTGTGTGTGTGTACACATATGGGTGCATGTCCCACACCCATATCGCCAGCCAGGTCTGGGCACTGAGCTTTGAAGCTCAGGATGTGGCTTCCCCTTCACCTTCCAGTTCTGTAGATGTAGGGCCATCATAGTTACTGTATGTGTGGCAGGGCTCTCCCAATCCATCCCAATCCATCCCCATCCTGCCACAGCCTGCAGGAGGTATGAACTGGGTGGTGGGGGGACTGACCTAGCTGCTGTCCAGAATGTGCTGGCTCTTGACCCCCAATTTCATGGCACAAAGGCTGCAGAGATATGGAGAACCACAGGGGGAAAGGCTCAGCTAGACACACCCCGGGGAGGCTGGGCCACCACCCATCAGGGCCACTCACTCATGTTCCCCTGGGAAAAAGCTCAGTCCTCCCGGCCATGTATCCAAGTGCCTGGGAGCTGGGACTCCTCCTGGGAGAAGCCACCTCCCTCAGCTCCTTCTCACCTGCTAGACAGCAGCAGCCCGGGGCTGGCCCAGCAAGCCCAACTCCTAGGACCTGTTTGACACAAAGATGCAATGTCAAGGCCATGCGTGTTCTGACATAATCCAGCTGAAGGGCCAGTTTGGCGACCTACTCGTTCCCTACCTTTCCAGGGGGCTCGAGCCAGGACAAGTCCTCAGGGGGCAGGAGGGCCCCTCCTACACGTGTTGATGAGCCAGATGGGGCAGGCTGACTGCCAGGAGCCCAGCCAGTCAATTAGGGCCCTGGAAGTACTCTGGGTGGGAAGTCAACGGTGTTGGGGGAGATGAATACTCAGCTCTCCATTGTACTTTATTGTGTACAAAGCACTTACATATACTTCTGTCCCTTTTCTGATCCTCAAGGCAGGCATTGTGTGGGCATTATTATATACATTACCTCTAGGAGGACACTGCTAATACATCTGACAGTAGGTGGCACGTATTGAGGGCTTGTTTATGTCAGTCAGCTCCTCCGCCAGCTTGCTCAGCCAGCCCCCGGCCGTCACCGGCTTTTATCCAGCTCTCACCGCAGCCCTCAGAGGTTGCCATTATCATCCCCCTCTTCAAATGAGGAAACTGAGGCACACTGGTTGAATAGCTTGCCAAGGTCACCAGCTAGTGAGTGATGGGGCCAGGATTCAAACCCCAAACCGACATTCTTACTGATGGGTCGAGAAGAGATTTGCCCCAAGTCCCAAAGCAAAAAGCACCGAATTCTGAATCCGACAGCCTTTCCATTCTCATCCAGCGATGGCTCTGCCCTTTGGGAACTTGCAAGGTGGTTTCAAGAACCCACAAAAGCCAGAACTTCCAAGGAGAGGGCGGGTGAGCCAGTTTCCTTGGCCTTAACGAGCTGCTGCTGGAAGATGTGGAGAGCTTCAGAGGCCCTTCTCCTGCCCTTCCTTGCCACCCTCCTGCCCCATCAGACATCCCTGGAGGAAGGTCCTGGAGGGAGGTGTCTGGTCCAGGGCCAGGGCGAGGCCGGTGGCCCCCAGGGGGAGCAGTGTGCTCGGGCGGGTCCTGATGTCCCATCTTGTTCTGCCCAGTGTTTGAGAACAGCAGCAAGATGGTGATCGTCATGGAGTACGCCAGCCGGGGCGACCTGTATGACTACATCAGCGAGCGGCAGCGGCTCAGCGAGCGCGAGGCCCGTCACTTCTTCCGGCAGATCGTCTCCGCTGTGCACTACTGCCACCAGGTGGGCCCCTACCCGCCCAGCCCTGCTCCGAGGGGTGGTCCCTGGGCTCTGGGGCTGGTTTGGGCCAGAGAGATTCCAGATTGATCCAGGGTCGCACAGGGAGACCAAGCAGAGGCAAGACTCGATTCTGGGTCGAAACCGGTTTGGCTCAGTGGATAGAGCGTCGGCCTGCGGACTGAAGGGTCCCAGGTTCGATTCCGGTCAAGGGCATGTACCTGGGTTGCGGGCACATCCCCAGTGGGAGATGTGCAGGAGGCAGCTGATCGATGTTTCTCTCTCATCGATGTTTCTGACTCTCTATCTCTCTCCCTTCCTCTCTGTAAAAAATCAATAAAATATATTTAAAAAAAAAAAAAAAGACTCGATTCTGGGCTCTCGGCCTAAGGGATGCGAGGCTTTGAGTCCCTTGGCCAGAGGTGGAAGGGCCTGTGATGACCATGGGTATTCCCAGCCGACTTGTGCCCCCCCCCCACACACACACACCCCGCCTTGTGTTTGCCTCACTTTCCAGACCAGGCCCTCAGGCACTGCCCTCCCTGCTGACCTCCCCCTGAACCTCCCCCTCCCTCTTTCAGAATGGGGTTGTCCACCGGGATCTCAAGCTGGAGAACATTCTCCTCGATGCCAATGGCAACATCAAGGTGAGCCCACTTCCTGTTTCCGGCAGCTCCCACTCCTCCCAGCCTTTCTGCACTGTCCCTCGCCAAGTATCCCTATGCTCTTAGGGGTTCCAGGAGGAGTCGAACAAGCTCCGACTTACATGTTCGTTTTATGGATGGAAAACCGAGGCCTCAAAATAAGGGGTGACTTGCACAAGGTTCTATGGCTAACGAGAGGCTGAGCCTGGGCTAGAACCAAGGCCTTCTGACTCCCCAACCAGTGCTCTCGACATCACAAGACTGACAGGAGTCTAGGTCTAGGGGCAGTTTTTGGTCACTTGGGACGGGCAGGGAGCAGACCCCGGCCTTGTTCTCCCTGCTGTCATGCATGCGCGCACATGCGCACACCACATGCCCACTTTAATCTGCTGCAGTTAGGTAGCCCTATGGCACTTTTCCCCAAAGGCCAGGCCTTCCGGCGCCAGCTTCCCGCAGCGTCTGGTTCCCTGAGCCTAAACAGTTTAATTTAGGAATGAGAAGGGCACACTGATGAGATAAACTCA
Source organism: Myotis lucifugus (assembly GCF_000147115.1). Classification (NCBI taxonomy): domain Eukaryota; kingdom Metazoa; phylum Chordata; class Mammalia; order Chiroptera; family Vespertilionidae; genus Myotis; species Myotis lucifugus. The sequence continues at coordinate 829,075 of NW_005871193.1, read as the reverse complement.
GATCACAGCGCTGGAAGGGGCAGATGTCAGGCCGGCCCCTGCATGTACCTGGGAGGGCACTGACTCTGCACTCAGACTTCCTCAGAATCTTCTAGAACTCAGGACATAGTCCCTTCTCCAGTAGCTCATGACCTGTGCTTGGAGGTGCCCTGGCACTGACTTCATTCCCCCTTCCCAGCCAATTCCCGGAGCAGGTGGAGCTTGCTTTGATGTGTGGGATGGGGGAGGGGAGCAGAGCCAATAAACCCAGGACTGGCACGAACTCTCCATCTGCACCAATCACCTGCCTCATATGGGCTTCACTGGAAACTGCTCGATAAGAGGCCAATAAAACCATAAATGAAGGAGCCAGAGTTTCATAAACAGGCCCTCTCCACCCTAGACACACATGGCCCTCTGCTGGGGGTGAAGAGGTCAGGAGCAGAAGGGCACTGGCCTCAGCCTCTGTCTGAGAGGATAGGTGGGGAAAGGTCTTTCTGGGAAACGAGAGGTGGACTTGGGGCCTCTCAAAGCCTCGGTATCCGATGGCTCAGGGAGTCCTGTGAGAAGGTTCCCTCTCCTGGTCTATCACTCTGCCCATGATCTTTGTTCTGCCCTCACCGTTGCTTCTCAGCCATACCGGGCTGACCCCATGATCCTGCCCAGGTGTGGACATAAACAAGCCCTTTGCTAGGAAGGGCCGCCCAGCCTTGCGTGCTTACTCAGAGGTGGGGTGGCATGCTGCTGAGGGCCGGACACTGGCATGAGCTGTTGAGTCTCCCCCTTCCTCTGGTCAACCTTCCCATTGAGACCCATTCATGGGTCACACCTGTGCTAGGAGCTGCAGGAGGGATGGAGACAGGAGGTCAGCACGGGGAGCATTGATGTGGCAACATGAGGAGACAGAGCTGCTAGGCAGTGGCTACAGCAGGCCATTGGAAACTGTAGGGCTTCGTGGGAGATCTCAGGGCAATGGAGGGCTTCCCAGGGGAGGTGGGCTTGCTGGATCCGGAGGATGCATATGCCTGGGGTGGAGTACAGCATGAGCAGAGGAGCCTGGGAACAGGGCGGACCCTGGAACCCTCCCACACCTCTACCGAAGCGCTCATTGACACAGTTTCCGCGGGCTCTTTCTTCCAGGGCTGAGCTGGGTTGACAGTGCCCAGTGTGGGGTGGGGGTCATGGGCAGCCTTTCCTCCTGCTGGGGCCTAGGTTTCCCCAGGGTCTGGGAGGGGCATGAAAGCAGCAGACCAGCCCAGGCCTTGGCGTGACCCTGCGTGTTTGTCCCCCTGCAGATTGCTGACTTTGGCCTCTCCAACCTCTACCACCAAGGCAAGTTCCTGCAGACGTTCTGCGGGAGCCCCCTCTACGCCTCGCCCGAGATCGTCAACGGGAAGCCTTACACAGGCCCAGAGGTGGGTGTCCGCCCTCCGCCACCAGCCTCCTCCGCCATTTCCTGTGACTTTAGCTGCTCAGAACATAAAATTCAACATTGTTCGTTCACACACAGCCCCTCCCCCAAAGTAGTGACTTGCCAGGTCTCTAGCCAGCAGTGGCCAAACTGGAACGAGAACTTAAATCTCTTGACCCTCAGTCTAGTTCTGTGCTGCTCACCTTCCTGGTTTCCATCACCTTTCCCAGCACCCAGCCAGCCACCCCTTCCTGTCCCGAAGGATGGCCTCGCCACTGCTCTCGTGTTTGTGGCTGCCCCTGCCAAGGAGAGGTGATTGACAGCACCTCTCCCCTGAGCCTCAGTGCCTCCTGCAGCGTCACTCCTTTGCCCCTGGATACTAGAGGGAGGTGGCCCTCAGATGCACTGGCCTCTCTCTGGTGTGCAGGGGGGGCTGGAGGCCCTCCAGCATCCTTGCTGATCTCCCCCCTCCCCCCTCTCTCAGGTGGACAGCTGGTCCCTGGGTGTTCTCCTGTACATCCTGGTGCATGGCACCATGCCCTTTGACGGGCAGGACCATAAGACACTGGTGAAACAGATCAGCAACGGGGCCTACCGGGAGCCACCTAAACCCTCAGGTGAGTGGGAGGTATGGGTGTTCGCATCCAGGCCCTGGTGTCCTGAGCTAATTCCTGAGGCAGGAGTTAAACAGTGGCAGCAGAGTGAGGAGGACACCCCAATGCAGATGAGAGGACCCTCCACCACCTCCTGCTGTTACCTCTCTGCCTCCAGTGTCTGTGACCTTCCTGCCCTTATGGACATGCTTTGTTGTATTTGGGGAATGCTTCCTAAGGTCTAACCTAGATCCCTTTTGCTATAGTTGTCTCGCTTTCCACTGCTTTTGCCCTCATCCTTTGAAATCTTTTTGTCCTTTCTACCTACATTGTAAGAACCTTGGTTTACCCTTCAGCACAGTCCGCCTCCTCGGAGGGTAGCATCTCTGAGGAGAACGAGGGTGCACATTCACATACAACAAGGCTACTGAAGGGGCCCGAGCCCTGAGGGGTGTGGCATGAGAGAGGAAATTGGCAGAGTCCATCCAGGAGAGCCAGAGGCTGGGCGGTGGCCGGGCTGGGGCGTGTGTGTGGAGCCCTCGGTGGGAGTAAACGTAACTTGCCGAGGAGTGAGTGGTGTCTTAGCACAGATGGGGTAAGCCAGTGAGAGGGGACGGTGGGTGGCCGTTCTCATGGCTGCCAATCTGAAGCCCCTTGTCTTTGTCTTCCAGACGCCTGTGGCCTGATCCGGTGGCTGTTAATGGTGAACCCCGCCCTCCGGGCCACCCTGGAGGATGTAATCAATCACTGGTGGGTCAACTGGGGCTATGCCACCCATGTGGGGCAGCAGGAGGCTCTGCAGGAGAGAGGGCACCCTGGCAGTGACTCTGGCCGGGTGTCCGTGGCCGACTGGCTCCGGCGGTCCTCCCGCCCCCTCCTGGAGAACAAGGCCAAGGTGTGCAGCTTCTTCAAGCAGCATGCGCCGGGAGGGGGCAGCGTGGCCCCCAGCCTGGAGCGCCAGCATTCACTCAAGAAGTCCCGCAAAGAGAACGACATGGCCCAGTCTCTCCAGGGGGACCCGGCTGACGACAGCGCCCCTCGCCCCAGCAAGGGCAACCTCAAACTCCCGAAGGGCATTCTCAAGAAGAAGGTCGCTGCCTCCTTGGAGTGTCGGGGGGAGGACTCTGAGCTCAGCCCGTCCCCCACGGGCCCAGAGCAGGCTGCCCCCCCGCTCCCCAAGAAGGGCATCCTCAAGAAGTCCCGGCAGCGGGAATCCGGGTACTACTCCTCTCCTGAACCCAGCGATTCCGGGGAGCTCTTGGAGGCGGGGGACGTGTTCACGAGCAGGGACTCCGTGGAGCAGAAGCCGCCCCAGGCCCCGGGGATGCTCCACCATCGCAAGGGCATCCTCAAACACAACGGCAAGTTCTCCCGCACCACCACCCCCGCCACCTTCGGCTCCCTGAATGAACTGGCCTCACCTCGCCCGCCGTCCAGGGCCAGCCGCCCCTCGGGAGCTGTGAGTGAGGACAGCATCCTGTCCTCCGAGTCCTTTGACCAGCTGGACCTGCCCGAGCGGCTCCCCGAGCCCCTGCTGCGGGGCTGTGTGTCTGTGGACAACCTCACGGGGCTGGAGGAGCCCCCCTCCGAGGGCCCAGGAAGCAGGGGCCTGAGGCGCTGGAGGCAAGACTCCCTGGGGGAAAGCTGCTTTTCCCTGAGGGACTGCCAGGAGGTGACGGAGGCCTACCGACAGGCCCTGGGCATCTGCTCGAAGCTCAGCTGAGGGTGGGGGGGCATTGCCCCAGTGGACGGGCTCTAAGATGCACCTGGCAACACCCTGAGGGGAGACGCCTTCTCCCCGGCCTCTAGGCCCAGCATTCCAGCCCAGAGGCTGAGATGGTTGGCAGTTTAGTCCTGGGGAGGACCGGATAGGAGGAAAATGGGCACGTGAAAGGCATTGAGGGCTCAGTGTCCTCAGCCCTGTGGAACCAAGAAGCTAGTGGAGGGGAAACAGGTAGAGAAGTAGAGGGAAGGCCCGTGGCCAAGTCCAGGTTCTCTGTCCGGTGTCTGCAGCCCCATGGAAAGAGCACTCTTTTCAGTACCCATGTCCGTAATTGCTGTGCGTGGTGCCTTCGCCACAGTAGGGATGGAAACTCTTCACATTCCCGTCCCCACCTCCATCCCCACCCGGCACTGAAACTGGAATATGGAAACTGCTCATGTGCCTGGGACGTCCTCGGACAGTCTCCTGTGGGGTGCCCGTCCTTATTTCTCCAGCAGTACCGGTAAGAGAGCACACAACCTGTTTCCTCAAAGGTTCTCTTCCCTTTCCTGTCCTCCAAGCCTGGCCCAGGCCTCCTGGAGTCGCTGCTATGAATCTAAAAGACTTGAAAAGGCTCAGGCTGCTACTGGACTTCATCTCAAGGGGCCCAGATGCCTCAGGACCCCACCTTGAACCTCAAAGGCTCTGTGACCTTCTCCGGCCTCTATGCTGCTCCGGCTACTGAGAATGGATGTGCCTATGTCTCTGGGTTTTCCGGACCCTAGAATGTCCTATTTATGTTTTCAAGCTCTGTGTTCTTTAAAAAAGTGAATTTTGCTGTTTTCTATACTGTGAATACTGTGTTCTGGAAAGTCCACTATACATGTAACTTTTGTGTACAGAGAAGTGTTTTTGCAGTGATTCCCTACTGATCACGGGGAAGGGGGCCCTTTTATAAATCCGCGTGTTCCGTTGCACTGTCCAGAGAAGGTCTCTGGCTCCCTCATCCACGCCCTGATTCCGTCTACCTGATGGTCCCTCTTCCCTTCTCTGTGGCCAGGAAAAGAACCACTTTATTAAAAACCAGAACGGTGACTGGAAACAGCCTCTGTTGTTCTGTTTGAGGAGGTGGGGCGCAGATCTTTGAGCCTTAACACACTCCTGCTGAGAAACAGGGAAGCTACTTAATAAAAACAAGCCAACAACAAACACCCAGCTGTAGCTCCCAAAAGCTCCTTGATACACCTGCATTCGTGTTCTGCCCTGTTCAACACGCAGGTGGGGGAGCCCTGGGCTGAGGGTCCCAATTTGCTCTTCCTGTTGTTGGCGCTAAAGGGAGAACTGGGCTCGGCTGATTGTCCAGCCCTGCCCCCAGCCTTCTCTGCCTCTTCTTCCACCCCTCCCCCACCCAGTTCTGTCCCCTGCTGCTTGAAGACACCCCCACTGCCTTTATTCTCTCTCCAAAGAAATCCCCTTGGCTCAGTGTTGGGCGGGCTCCCCACTCTGCCCCCACCGCCTGACCCCTAGTGAAATAAAGAATGCTTGGAATGCCCCCCCTTGAAGGCTGTCCTTCAACCCCCAGCAGAGCATTCCCAGCCCGCTCTGCTCCTTTGAGAAACTCCAGGGTTCCATGAGGACTGGGATGAAAGGGAGAATAAGGACAAAGTGCAGGCAAGCAGCCCGAAGGCTAGCTTCAAGCAGGCTCCCTCCCTATGCCCTACTCCCTACCTCCAACGCATCCCGGTCCCAGCCAGCTGCAGCGCCCTTTCCACAGCACACCTGCTCTTCTGGGGTGGAGCCTCGGATCCTCGGGATCTTCCCTCCCCTTCTCTGCAAAGTTGCTGGGTCTGGGGAATAAATGAGGTGTCCAGGCAAGTATGGGGCAAGATGCTAGAGCAAACAAGAAATTGCTCAAACTACAACTGGAGTATTTCGGTCGATATCTTCAAAGTCCTACTGAGGACTGGAGCTCTGGGCTATAAACTCCGGGTGAACACCGGGAAAATATAAGGGAGGGTTTTTTCACTCAAGAAGCGTAGAGTTCAGCTGCAGAGTTGGCTGTCTCCTTTATTCATTCAGCTTAGGAATCAGCCCTATTCTCTACTAAGCTCTGTGGAGACAAAGGTTATTGCCGTATCTCTGGTGCAATGCGTAAGATCTTAGCCTCAAGGAGGCTGCAGATTGGACAGCAAGGTGGCATGCGTAAAAATAAGTAAAATTCGGACTTCTGGTCAAGATGGTGGTGTAGGTAAATGTGACATTCGCCTCCTCCCACAACCACATCAAAATTACAACTAAACGACAGAACAACCATCTTTCAGAACTGCCTGAAATCTGGCTGAATCCAAGTCTGACAACTAGGGAATTAAAGAAGAAACCACACTGAGACTGGTAGGAGGGTGGAGAACAGAACGGGCTGGTCCCACACCCATGTGTGACGGATAAAAATTGAGGAGTGAGGGGTCCCAGCCCCACATCTGGCCCCCACCCAAGCCCAGGGTTCCAGTACCAGGAGGAGAAGTCCCCATCACTTCTGGCTATAAAACCCAGCAGGGCTTGTAACTGAGTGAGACGGAGGACATCTGGAGTCCCAGGCAGTTTCTCTTAAAGGGGCTACACACAGACTTATTCAGACTCATCCCTCTGAGCTCCAGCACCAGGGCAGCAACTCAAAAGGCACCAGTAACATATAGGGAGGAACTCAATTGTCTGGCATCAGGGGAGCTTGAGGGGAGCATCTTTCTGCTGACAAAAGTGCTGGCAGAGGCCATTGTTCCTTTCTAGAGAATTCGTGCACGGGTAGGGTTCCTAGGCCTGGCTGGTGATCAGGGCCGATTGGGCCGTCTGCTGCCAGCTGAGGCCTTTCTTCATTCCACACCATTCCCTGGTGGTCAGCACACATCATAGTGAGTGATCGAACTCCCAGTCTCCTGGTTGAATTCTCAAGGGGACACTTTGCATATTAGCCTTTTATATATATAGATATGTCACCTATAATTGAAAAATAAAAATTATTTTAAAAAATAAGTAAAATTCAACAGAGAAAGTGTGAGTTCAGAGAATGTGGAAGGGGACTTTGAATGATGGTAAAAAGAACTGAAACTTAGGAGATAATAATAGGGGTTATAACCCAGCTGGCATGGCTCAGTGGTTGAGCATTGACCTATGAACCAGGAGGACACAGTTCCATTCCAGTTCTGGGCACATGCGTGGGTTGCAGGCTTGATCTCCCATTGAGGGGCATGCAGGAGGCAGCCGATCAATGATTCTCTCTCACCATTGATGTTTCTATCTCTCTCCCACTCCCTTCCTCTCTGAAATCAACAAAAATATATTTCAAAAAAATAATAGGGGCTACCAGTGCTTATGCATCAAGCACTGGGTTGTGTTATTTCATTTTATACAATTTTCATCATTCTCGTGTTACAGAAGAAGAAATTAAGACTCAAAAACATTAAATAACTTGCCTACTTAGCAAGTGGGAAAACCAGACCTCAAATCCAGGTCGTTGGGATGCCAACTCTTAGTGGGATGGGGTGGGGGTACATTCTATCTGGATTGGGTTGGAGAGTTGAGAGCAAGAATATAAGTGAATGGAACGACAAATATTTATTGAGCATTTATTACATGCCAGGCTCTTTCCCAGGCAGGAGGTATATAGTAGTTCCTCCTACAAAAATGTCTTCCCCTTATCTCTACAAGCCCCAAAGGAAGCTGGGAAAGAAGAGGGTGAGTGGGAACAAGGAGAAGCTAAAGTGAGGGGAGGGACTGGCAGGAAGGGCAGCCACATAAAGGAAATGGGGGAGAAGGCGGCCATAGTCCCTGCTGCCTCATCCCATTAGCACTGTCTCAGCAGGGGGGAAGCTGGCATTTCAGTGGAGAAGGAACTTAAAGATCCTGAGATAGCTGTCCTCCTAGTGACCTGTTTGCTTAACCCCTTCTAAACCAGGGGCTGGGAGGGCACACCGGCAGAGGGGGTGATGTGGGGGAAGCCTGCCAGGGAAGGAGAATCTGGGTGGATAGAGAATACCTATTACCCCAGCCCTAAAGAGACCTAGACTCGGGCTGTGGATCCCACGCTGCAAGGCCCTTCCCCTCACCTGCCACGAAGCTTCATACCAAAAACATTCCAGAAGCAGGCTCCGAGAGATGACGCTGGGCCCCAGGGGAGAATGCTGGAGTCCTAGGAATATTTAGTGCCACATGAGCGCTTCCGGAATGTGAATAACCCAGACAAAGACAAGGGCCAGTGTGGGGAGACAGGAAAGGGCCCTCGGAAACCAAGACAAGAAATGTCTTGGTCAGAATCTTCTCCCGGCCTCAGCCCTTGCCTGGGCAAGTCCATCCAGGCTGTCCCTGCGTGGAAGCCCCTTCGTAGAACCAAGTCTCCTCTATGTGGAAGGAGGGACACCCCCTGGCATGTTAGCCTGTCCCCAGGTCAGGACCACCCCTTCAGAGGGCGGCCTTGGACCCTCCTGGTGGGCCCACGTGAAGGGGCTCTGGGGATCCTGACTCTGCTGTGTGGGGAACATCTTCCCCTCCAGGCACAGGGCCCACATCCTGCTGGAGCTTCTGGGTCAGCTCCTTGAGTCAGAAGCTGACACTTGACTGGCCGCTGAAGTATGTCCTGAGGACTGAAGACCCGGATGCACCCAGGACAAAGGATTAGCTGAAGAGCCTGGCACTTTTAAGCAAATGAGGAGACTGAGGGGAAACCACATAATAGATGTTATGAGTGATCTTCTGAAAAGAGGAAGTAGATTTGTAGGCTCAAGGCTCAGAGAGCAGGACCAAGACCAGGGTAGGGGCTGCTGAGAGCCAGGATTCCGCTTGTAGGGCAGTCACCTACATGATGTGTTCATTCCTTCCTTCCTTCTGTAGGTAACTATTTACCGAGTGCCTACCCTGTACACTGTTCTAGTCTCTGAGGATTCACTTGTGAACAAACTGACAACAATCTCCACCCTCACGGGGCTTCCACTCTTGTGGAGGAAGATAAAGCCATAGGCGTGATAAATAAGTAAACCACAGAGTATTTTACGTTCTGCCGGTGGATGTCTCCCCTCCCGCGGTCCTCATGTCTCAGTCGTCCCCCAAAGAGCTGCAATGGCTGCGGAAAGCTCTTCATTGGAGCTCTGAGCTTTGAAAGCCGATGGGAATCTGAGGAGCCATCCTGAGCCATGGGGACCCTCACAGGCTGTGGGGACGAGAGACCCAAACACCAAGGGCTCCGGAGGCTCTGGTTTGTCACGAGGCCACTGTGGGGGAGGTGGATGCAGCCATGATGAGGGCCGCAGGGGTGGACGGAAGAGTGAGGGACCGAGAGGGCTGTCTCAAGAGAGAATTCCCAAAGCCCCGGTGCCCACTTAGCGGGGGAAAGGTTTTGTCGGTGGGTGTGGAAGATGACCCTGGAGAACATCACCGAGGGGTCGTTGTGAACAGCGTGGGGAGACGGAAGTGACTGAATCCACGACCGGCCGAGGCGGTGGGAAAGAGAGGCTTTGCTCTGGTGACTGCGATGACCGTGACTCTAGGCAAGGCTGTCGTTCAGAAGCACCGCACAGCGAACGGCTGCAGCTGTGGAGGGAGGAGAGCCCTGTCTAAGCGGACATGGCCAGTGCTTCCTCCGGCCAAAGTGGTTCTGGAAACTTCGGTGTGGCTCCTGGAGGTGGTTTTGGTGGGAATGACAACCTTGGCCGTGGAGGAAACTTCAGAGGTGGCAGCCGGGTGGTGGTGGATATGGTGGTGGTGGCATGGGGATGGCTGTAATGGATTTGGTAGCGAGGGAAGTGGTTTTGGAGGTGGCAGAGGCAATGATTTTGGCAATTACAACTCTCCATCTTCAAATGTTGGACCCATGAAAGGAGGAAACCTTGGAGGCAGAAGCTCTGACCCCTATGGTGGTGGAGGCCGTACTTTGCCAAACCACGCAACCAAGGTGGCTGGGCGGTTCCAGCAGCAGCGGAAGCTGTGGCAGTGGCAGAAGGCTTGAATTACTGCCAGGAAACAACGCTTAGCAGCAGAGGAGAGCCGGAGAAGGGCCAGGGCAGCCACAGGTTGCAGCGATTTGTGAACTCAGACCAACTCAGGGGCAGCAGGGCCTCGCTGCTACCAAGAAGACATGGTTTAGGCAACACTCATGTAAAAGGGCAAAAACCACGAGGACTGTATTTGTGACTAATTGTGTAACAGGTTATTTTCATTTCTGTTCTGAGGAAAGTGGAAAGCATTCCACAAAGGGTTTTCATGTAGATGTTTTGTTTTGTTTTTGGTACCTGTGCTGCTGTTGATTGCTAAATGTAATAGCCTGATCATGATGCTGATAAATGTGTCTTTTTATAAATGTGCTGTGTAAAGTTTGTCTACTCTGAAGTCATCAGCGTGAAGTTAGAATTCCTTCAGGGTGATGCTAGCTTCCATTTGAAATGTATTCACAACGTGCTTGGGCAAGAAAGCCGTTGTCTTCAGATACCTTGGTGTGGTCGAATGGACAGATACTGTGTTGTGTGACCTGGAGTTCGCCATTAAAAGTTTATTTGGTCATTAATGATTGTTGGCACATCCTATGCAGTATATCTAAGTTGAATTGTGGTACCAGACACAGTTATTGATGGGAAAGAAGCTTGTGTGTAGCATTTATTATCATGAGTAGTCAAGAAACAATTTAATATCCTCTTTAAAAAGTATCTACTATATCAACAGGCAATAAGTATTAGGAGAATGGGGATGGGGCACTGGAATGGAGGGGACAGAGAATACAATTTCAAATAGAAATGATCAGAGGAAGGCTCACCGAGAACATGGCATTTGGGCAAAGACCTGTGGAAGGGAGAAGCTAACCAGGCAGATATTTGGAGGAACAGTGTTCCAATGGGGAGACAGCCAAGCATAGACGCAGGTCGGGCAAGTTCTAGAACAGCCAGTGAGGCCTGGGCAGAGTGCATGGAGAGGGAGAGGGTCAAGAGAGATGAGGGGTGGGGAGTAGCTCCCATTGGACCATTATACAGGCTCTGGCTTTTATTCTGAACGAAATGGGGAGCCAGTTTTGAACAAGGGGCGTGGCACGATCTGACTTTCGATTTTAAGAAAAACTTCTCTAGCTGCTATTGAGAAGAGCTGGGGGGTGGGAGGTCAACTTCGTGATCCTTGGCCTGAAGGACTTGAAGGATGAAGTGGCCATTAGCTGAGACCAGGAAGGGTTGCAGGTAGAATGTGTTGGGGGGGGGGGGGGCTGGGAGCACTTAGTCCTCCAGTGGTGATAAGATGTCTAAGGCGGCTGCAATTTGAGGAGGAGACGGGAATTGGAGATGGAGATTTAGGAATTGTGGGAAGGAATTCCTGCTCGGGCTGGAATGTGGAACTACATGATCGCAGAAGTTTCTGAGTTGTAGAGTCTAGGACTTTATTGAGTAGGAAAGCAGTTACTTCCGTAGCTGATAAGTCGCTAGTGGAAGTTTGCTAGTAGGGGTGGTGGGTGTTGCTGAGCTGGGGAGGCAATTTGCCTAGTTGGGGTTGGCTTTCTTCTGAGGAAGACCAAGGGGCTCTCTCTTAGGAAAGAGAGAAGGTTGGGGGGGAAATGGTCCTTTGTGTAGTCGAACCTTCCCAGGACACGGTTTGTCCATCTATGCCATGAGGGGCTGGGGCTGTACTAAAAGGCTTTTCAAGACCCTCTGGCTCTGCAACTCCACAGCTGCACATCCTGAAAGGCTTTCGCAGGTTTTATAAGAACATTAGAAATGTCACCCGGCCCCCAGAGGATGAGCCAGCCCTCCAACTCCAGGCTTCTTCCTGCCTCTCAGAACTTCCTCCCTGAGATCCCTGGGGAGCCCACTGCGGCCCGGGAACCAGCATTTCAACAAGCTTGGCAAGTGGCAAGTGGCTCTGATCACACTGAAGTCTGAGAACTTACTCCAGCCCTAGCCGGTTTGGATAGAGTGTCAGTCTGCAGACTGAAGGGTCCTGGGTTCGATTCCTGTCAAGGGTTGCAGGCTCGATCCCCAGTAGGGGGGGGGGGTGCAAGAGGCAGCCAATCAATGATTCTCTCTCATCATTGTTTCTATCTCCCTCTCCCTTTCTCTTACTCTCTGAAATCAATATATATATATATATATATATATATATATATATATATATATATATAATTTTAGTTTTTAAAGAACTTACCCCAGCTGAGGGTCCTTACCTGCTCCCTGGAGCTGCTGCCTTTGTAGGAGTGGGGAACGGCCTGTGGGCCATATGAGGCCCTTGAAATCCTTTGGTCTGGCCCTGCCACGGCGTTAGGAGTGAGTTTGACCAAATGTAGCGGGCTAATTTTTAAGTTGATAATTTTGTACGGCCTGCAAATGATGTTATAAATATCCAAATGGCCTTTGACAGAAAGAAAGAAATTTAGAGGCATTTCATTCTGCCTGCAGGCAGCTTCTATCTGGGATACAGATCACTTTCTTCCTTCCTTTCTTTCTCCTTCTTTCCTTCCCTCCTTCCTTTCTCCCTTCCTTCCTCCCGTCCACCTTCCCTCTCTTCCTCTCTCTCTCCATTTCTCTCTCTCTCTCTCTCTCTCTCTCTCTCTCTCACACACACACACACACACACACACACATTCTACCTTCTTTGGCTCTAAAATCCTCCCCTCCCCTTCCCTCCCCTCCCTGCTGTTTTGCAAAGGAATTCCCCAGGCTTATCAGTCATCTCTTCCCTTCTCTGTCCAGTCTCCAAACTCTCCAGAGCTAATCCCACCTTCTCAATTCCGCCCAGTCCCCTCTCCTCGGGCTCTTAGGTCACACACCGGAGAAATGAGTAACTTCGGGTGGGGGAGGGGCTTCAAGTCCATAAATGGGTGAAAACTCTGATTTCAGGTTGGGGCCTCCAGGAAAGGGCCAGTCTCACCCTTCTGTCCCCTCCCCCAAAGAAATTCCCAGAGGAAAGGAAGGCGGGCTTGACTAATGGACTTCTAAAAACAGCAGAGTTTTTTAGGAGATAGGGTCAGCCTGACTCAGCTTCCGGGATAAACAGACGGCCGGCCAGGATTTTCCCAGCCCGAGAGGCCGAAACTCCACGTCCAGGTGGAAGTGGTCAGCTCTGCCTTTAGAGTCACAGGCCCACCTCCTCCCTGCTCTGCACCACTTTCTCCTCTTGGTGACAATCCCAGCTCCAGGCTGCACTGGCCTAGGCCAGTGGTTCCCAACATGGGGGGCAATTTGAGTTTTAAGGGGGGCAATTCGAGAAGGAGTTGTTAACAGTGAATTTTTTTGCATTTCTTATGGCCCTAGGGACCTCCTACGCAGAATATAAATACATATTGTGACATATTTATGCATTTCAGTTCTCTATTATATGTTTTGAAATTTTATTTGCTATTTTTTTCATGTCACTTCATATTATTTTTTAACAGTTTCTTAGGATTTCTTCCTTGGTACTTCAACTGTCCTTTCGTTCTTTTATTTTTCTCTGTCATGGATGCCATGTTCTTTGGAAGCTTGTTTAGACCAAGTTAATGGCCTTTTAGGCTTCCTCCACGTGAAGAGGAGTTCACTTTTTGAATAATAAGAATTACATGTCACAGGGGGGCATCAGGATTTTAGAGATGCTTCGGGGGGTGTGGCCAAAAAAAGGTTGGGAACCACTGGCCTAGGCTCTGGACTGTGGGGCACTCATCAGTGCAGCAGGACTGACCACTTGCCCACCCGGAAGCTGGCGAAAGGGTGTGATGACCTTTCAAAGCTCCCCCCGGGGACTGTGCATCCCCCCGGGGACTGGCCTGGCCTGTGAGCCTCAGTCTTCCTGATCCCTGAGGGATCACTCTGATGTCCAGCAGGCAGGGTCCTGGCTGGTAGCAGCAGGCCAGCCCTGGCATGGACCCCCTCTCCCACTAAAGGGCTCCTGGCTCGCTCTGCCAGCAAACCTGGTGCCCAATTCTCTGTGAATGGAAACGCCATTGGAGGGCAGGCTCGCCCTTTGGCAGAGCCCCACGTGGTCACAGGTTTTCTTGAGACCTTCTCCCAGCTCAGGGTCCGGGCCTCACTTTGCTGCTCAGAAGCTTTCCCTGCCACAGGCGTAGGAGACCCCAGGGCAGACTACAGTCTCCAGGAGATGAACGGGTACAATCAGAATGCCAGCTCATTGATTTATTCTGAAAACTAGAACTGCTGTCAAACCAACCAGATACTTGGATTTGCTGATGAGCACGTTCAATATCTGTTGGCAATTTCACACCCGGGGAAGCTCAAGTTCAGTGGGAAGGTCACTCAGAGCATGAAAGCTGGGCAAGGAGCGCCAGCTCAATGGTCTTCATGACATGCCGGACACACCAGGTGGCTGCATTCAGGACACCCTTGCCCAGCACAGCCCTGGACAGCACCCTACACACATATTTGGGGCCGCGGAGACAGCCTCCCTGGCTTAGCACATTCTTCAGGCAGAGCACATTGCAAAGGTCGCGTTCACAGTCCACTCACACAGCCCAGCTGCTGCAGGGATGAAATGGGACGACGCATGAACACGCTTTGTCACTGCAGCCTCAACAAAGAAAGCCTAAGGCATGAGAGTAGGTGCCCGATATAGATGTTTAATAAAGGGCCTCCACCCCTTCCCTGGCCCCAGCCCTTTATAAAGGGGAATCAAGTAGTTAAATCAGTAAAAACCCATCCCCTCATAAACTGTCAACATGTATTGAGACCTTACCATTGTTCTAGGTGCCATGAAAACTACAGAAACAAAAAAGGCCTGGTCCCCTCCCTCAAGGAATTCATATGTAATAAAGTTGGAACTATAAACTATAAACTAACGCCTACAGGGTGATCCTGAATGGCAGAGGTACGTGTGCTAAGGGCGTATGTCTGGTACAGAAAATGTGTGAGACGCTCAAGTCCCACTGGATTTGGTTGTAATGGGACCACTGGTGTGGATGCGGGAGAGACCCCTGACTGTGGAGGGCCCCCACTCTTTGGTCACTAGATGGGTCAGTAGAGGGAGAAGCTTGCCTGACTGGCGGTGTTAGGTGCCTAGGCCGGGAGGCAGGGTCTCACGTGAGGCCACTCAGCTGAAATGTGACCGTCCAGCTGTCCCCACAGCCAATGCTAGACTCGTACCACTTAGCCTTGTGAAAAATGTCCCTCTTCTCACTAGTTGTTTTTGTTTTGGAAAATACAGTTATTTTTCATTAAAAGGTTGTATTTACACAAACATGTAATGAGTTATTTGTTCTTACTGTTATTTTAAAATAAATGAATAGTTTTTTTAAATTTCTGTTTTAATTTCTAATATGATAAATATCAACTCACCCACATAAAACCTCGAGTGTCCGCAGTGATTTTTACGAGCGTAAAGGGATCCTGACACCAAAACATCTCCGAACGGCGGCTCTGGTGAGAGGGGACGCAGCAGGTAGGGGTGCCAGACAAAACATAGCATGCCTGCCCACTGAAATGTGAACTTGCGATAAACAGCAAATACTTTTTCAGTATATTTATTGCCTGGGACGTGCTGAACTGGAAAACTGTTGTTTAGCTGGGAGTCACGTTGAAATGGGTGTTCTGAATGTTCGTTTGCTAAGTTTGGCAACGCCGAGGGCAGGGCAGGCTTAGGTGAGGTAGAGAAGAACGTGGGTCAGACACTGGGAATCTGACCTACCTAGGAAAGGATGGAGAATTTCCTGTTCTCGACAGCGGTGAGGAAAGCGAGTGTCCGAGGGCCTCCAGGGCAGGCCTCTAGCTGCTTAGGGCCCAGGTGACCGCCTGGGGGCACAAACCTCTTCCCTGAGCTGGCCCAAGAGTCACCACCCCCCCAAGGAATCCAGACAGCCCCCAGGAGCCAAACAGGCCAGCGAGAAACACACCATCCTCAATGTTGTTGTTATATAAGAGGGAAGTGACACCCGTGAAGGGTGGGTGGGGGCGGAGGAGGATGTCAAAAACACGAGATTCTGCTAAAAATAGTTGTGGTTTCGGTGGGGGAGTCTATCAGGGGGCTGGCGGGAGGTGAATCAACGTCTGGGCAGGCTGCGCAGCCAAGGCTGGGGGCGGGGCAGGGCTTCAGGCCAGGGGGCAGGAAAACCTAAGCAGCACGATTGGGGCTGGAAATAAACAGCCACAAGGAACTGGCCTCAGGAGCAGCCAGAGGAGAGGCGCCAGCTGCCTGCACCTGCACGGGAGGCTCTCAGAAGCTCTTCCCACTGAGAGAAACAGGGGTGCCCCAGATATAAGACTGGCGGCAGGGGTTGGGTGGAGTGGGGGTGGGGTGGGGAGCGGGGGCGGGGGGCTGCGGTGCATGCTTTTTTCAATGTGTATTGAGCATCCGCTGTGTAGTTGGCACCGTACCAGGCCCTGGAGATCCTGAATGGAATGAAATGTGGCTCCTGCCCTCCAGAGCCTGGTAGTCCAGGGGAGGAGACAGATGCACAAAATCAATCTGAACACATGAATTTATTGCGATAAGAGTGAATAATTGAAGGCCCGAGCAGCACCCCCCCAAACCTAAGCTCCTTACCCCCCCCCCCCCCCCGGGCCCAGGAAATCCCCAGCCCTGGGCCAGGGCAAAAAACAATGGGGAAAAAAAAGGCATCCAGGTGTCCGGAGAGAAAAGCCCAAGGTCTCGACCCCTCTTCTGCCCCTTTTTGCCAACTGGGGCAAAAGGAAAACCCCTGGGTGGAGGAAAAAAAAAAAAGACAGTTTTCGGAACTTCTCCCCTCACCCAGGAAAACCTGGAAAAAGCTGTAAATGCTCCTTCAAAAGGGGGGTTTTTTTTTTTTTTTA
>NW_005871193.1:806985-812218 GCF_000147115.1 Myotis lucifugus | reverse complement strand
CCCAAGTGGGGTCTGAAATCAGGGCCCGAGTGGGGTCTGAACACAGGCCGAGTGGGTCTGAACGCAGGCCATGCGGAGGGAGCAAAGGCCCTGGGCCACAAGGCCTGGGGAAAGCTTCCTGCAGGGAGTGAGCTGGGCCGTCTTCGCAGGCTGAGGAGTTCTCTGGGTCAAGTAGAGGGGGTTTTAGGAAATAAGAATTTTGGGGAAACTTAAAAACTGACCTCAAATAGTTCAGGTGCCTGTGTTAGACCCATACACTCAGATGTGCTCTGTATCCTGAGTCCCTTCCCCCTCATCCCCTCCCCCTACCCTCCCCCCGCACCCTCCACCCCCATACATGTTGTTCCCCGAGGATATGCTCCTGCCCAGAGAGCTGTCCGCACTCTTGGGAGAGGTGGAGGCCGGAGCCTCTTTCTCCGTTGTCCCCTTGGTCCCTGAGGTTCGGGTTCCAGGCCTGGTTCTGCCCTTGTCCCTCCCCTCCCACAAGCCAGAGCCTGACACACAGCCTTTCTCTGCCTTTGCCAAGAAGGAGGCTGCTAGAAGCACAGCTCACCACAGAGGCCAGGACCAGTGTGCCCAGTAGCCAAGGGGAGCTGATTCTTCTTTTAATCCTCACTCTAGGACACACTTAGAGGGAGGGAGGGAGAGAGAGAGAGAGAGAGAGAGAGAGAGAGAGAGAGAGAGAGAGAGAGAAACATCAATAAATTGCCTTTAATACATGCTCCAACCTGCAACTCCAGCATGTACCCTAACCTGGAATCAAACTGGCAACCCTTCAGTGCACAGATCAATGCTCAACCAACTCGGCGGGGCAGGAGTGGATCCTCCGTTGTGTCTTCCCCACTGTGTTGGGCTTCTCTGAGGCCCCGGGTGGGTAGAGGAGTCTGCCCAGATGGCTGTGTGACCTTGGGCAAGTCACTGCACATCTCTGGACCTCGATGTCTCATTTGTTCAATTATAATCTGTACCCTAGGGTCTGTCTGGGGTGATGTACGTGAACACGCTTTGCGAGCTGTTGAGCACAGCACTGGTCTGGGAGGTTATTTTCCTGACTTTGCCCTGGGCCCATAGTTTGAACAGAAGGCTGTCGCCAAGTTTATTGTTCAGGCATCAGCTTCCAGATGGGCATTCTTAACCTGGGTCCAGGGGTGGCCTGCAGAAAGTCCTGCTGCCATTTGCAGAACTTTGAGCGAGTGCATTTTTCTAGGAAAGGGATGGAGTTTCCCATCAGACCCTGAAAGGAATCCACAAGTAAAAACCTATGAAGAGGCCTGATCCTTGGGGCGGCTCCCTCGTTGGGGAGTCATCTGCCAGGGAACTGCCCACAAGGCAGGCAGAGGGCCCCCAAGGATCAGCAGTAGCGCAGGCTGGGGTGACCTGTGCATACCGCCCAACATGGACCTGGTGAGACAGCTACATGGAGATGCCCACTGAGCCTGAGTTCTGAGCAGGCCAGCAAGACAGCAGAGCTCATGCATCCACATCGTGCCTGAGTCTAGGACGTGAGGTCTTGGTATCACTTTCCGGTATCCATGCCGGCCTGGCCTCGGCTGAGGCGTGGTGCCCACCGTGTTATAAGAGAAATGAGGATCAATGGAAATGTGTCCAGAGGACACAGGCCAGCTGACAAACGGTCTTAAAACCAGTCTCAGGAGGAATGACTGGAAAAGCTGAGGTATTTGGCTCAGAACAAAGAATTCTAGATGGGGATGGGGCGGGGACATGCAGTTCTTGAAGTGCTGGGGATGGATTCCACAGAGGTGGACAGCAACTCAGCCAAAGGGAATACTTTCCAACGGTGAGCTCTCTCCCACGGGAGTGAATGGACTGGGACTCCCCAGGGCCCCACATCTTTGGTCGTTCAGCAGGGAATCAATGTGAGGCAGGGTCTAAGCTCTATCATGGAAGGAGACGAAGAAATGACAATGACCACTCCATCCCTGGACTCGGGGAGAATGGGTGTTGCCTTGTGGAGGGTGGGGGTGGGTGGGGCAGGACAGCAAACCTCAGGCCAGGTCTGGGCCCCTGTGGCCTCTGCTTTCACAAAGGCATCTGCTCTGACTGCCTGGATCTGCTGCCAACACACCCCCTCCCCCCATGGACCCTGATTGTTGTACAGAGCGGGGGAGCAGGGCTGGACACCCAGAGAAGCTGGCCGTGAGGAGGGCTGGTCTGTCCTGGGCTGGCCCCGGGAGTGGGCCAGCTGGGAGATACGCTGGGCTGTCCTGGGCTGGCCCCGGGAGTGGGAATGGCAAGAAGGCTCAGTGGTGAGTCACCTGTGGCAGTTGTCTGCTCCTGCTCCTTCTGGGGGAGGCAGCCGAGGGAGGCCAGGCTTCTGGCCAGCTGGGCCTGTGAGGACAGGTTCCTCACTCCTGTCCTCACAGCTCTGGGCAGTTGGGTTTGGCTCCCGGGCCCTCCTTGTCCATCACCCAGCAGGGCCGGGCTGGTGAGCTGGCATTGGGTGGGTGGTGAGGGAGCGGGTGTCCAACTCCCCTCGCTCCTTGCTAAGATGCGAGAAGCTGCCCTGCCCCGTCTGGCACCGCGGAGGAAGCTGGCAGGCGTGCCCCCTGGAGTGATCACACAGGGTTTGAGCAGCACGCCCTCCCCACCACACCCTTCCTAAACCTCCCGCAGACCTGTTCTCACCTAGCAGGCCTGTTGAGCACCCCACCCTACCTCAGGGCCCCGGGGGAGCCTGGGAAGAGTGAGGGTAACTCAGGGTCAGTGCCCGACGATGCCACTCCTGCCCCTCAGCAGGGCCTGGTCTGGTCTAAGGGGCAGAGCCTCCCTCCTGCCCCCAATCAAGCCCAAGTCTGGTTCCCGATGCCTCCGGGGGGTACAGCTCACGGAAGCTCAGAATGGCAGGCTGCCGGGGTTGTTGCACACGTGAGGAAACTGAGGTTCGTAGAGAGTAGACACCTGCAGCAGGGGTGTCATCTGTGGAGGGAAACTGAGGTCTTAGCATGAGCTTCAGGCCCTGTCACCATCTGAGCCTGTCCTGACAGGTGCTTTCCCCACCTTCTCTCTTCCCCCTGGCTTCAGAGCGTCCTCTCTTCAGGGTGGAGTCAGGTCTCCCCGCATGCCTTTTACCTTCCTTCTTCAATGACGTACAGAGCACAGGGTCCTCAGTCACGCCCCTCCAGGTCTGTGTGTCATGGTGGGGACATCTCCTGCAGCACCACCGCACCTCGGTGATCTTGGGCAAGTCATCTCCCCTGCCTTGGTCTCAGTTTCCTCATCCGTATAATGGGAGCATTGGCCAGAGACTCCATAAAGGCCCCAGAGCCCTTCGCCTGGCTGCTGAGGTCACAGGGTGGCATCACTGGGCGTGGCCAGGTGTCCTGGGCAGTGCTGGGCAAGAGGGAGGTACATGAGGCCACCAGGACTTTCTGGCCGGAAGACTTAGGAGGCGCTGGGATGGGTGAAAAATGTATGACGAAGGGTGTGTCATCGAGCGAGGAGAACCTTGCCAACCCAGCTCCCCTCCAGCGGTGGTTGCTCTTCCTTAGATCACAGCTGTTTCAGCAGTTACCCAGCTGCCTCGTCATCTACCTATTTTTATCTCTCTTCCAGGACAGATCTCCAGGTGTCTGAAGAGAAAGGGTTTGCCTGGCTCACCTCAGCATCCTCCGTGTCTTACGCAAAGCAGACGTGTGTACAGCTCTGCTGACCAGGTGAATACTTGGGACCCCCCTCGCCTTTCTCCTCTGGGATTGGCCTGAGGTTTCAAGGTTTAAAGGACCCAGTTCTGGGGAAAATTAGAAAGTCAATGGAATTTATAGAAGTGTTGTCTTCCCTTTTCTTTTTTTTAATATATTTTTTAATGATTTTTTACAGAGAGGAAGGGAGAGGGATAGAGAGTTAAAAACATTGATAAGAGAGAAACATCCGATCAGCTGCCTCCTGCACACCCGCAACCAAGGTACATGCCCTTGACCGGAATCGAACCTGGGACCCTTTAGTCCACAGGCCGACGCTCTTTCCACTGAGCCAAACCAGTCAGGGCTTGTCTTCCCTTTTTGCCTCTCTCTCTCTCTCTCTCTCTCTTTTAATTTTTTTTATATGGAACGTTTCACGAATTTGTGTGTCATCCTTGCGCAGAGGCCATGCTGATCTTCTCTGCAAAGTTCCAATTTCAGTGGTATATGTGCTGCCAAAGCGAGCACCTTTCCGCCTCTTTGAAAGTGCTTTCTCCTCGCCCCACAAGCCCTAACCTCCTGCTTCCCTGGCGGTGTGGCATAACCACACACTCAGGTGTGAATGGCCCAAGCTTTACCCTCCTGAGAGCACTTGCATTTGTCCATGAAGAAGCAACATTCACCTCACCGTGGGTGTCGGGCTTTATTAGGGCAGTGACATTGCCAGCAAGGCTGGGCTTGTGCTGGGCCTGCCGCTCACCACTGTGTCCATGAGTAGGTTTCCCTCACCTTTCTGAGACTCAGTTTGATTGTCTGTAAAAATGGGGTTTAATGGCATCTCTTTAGCCATCCCCTAGTGCTGTAGTGAAGAGAAAGTGGATCCGTGTACGCACAGAGCATGTGTTAGCTGTAAGGTTCTGGACCGAAAGAGGGTTTGATGTTGCCATAACTTTGGTCTGGGCTGGGCCTTCCCACACCCTTAAGTCACACCTGAGTAGACGATGGCTGTGCGTAGAAGCCACCTCCTTTCTCTTTTTTAAGATAATTTTTAAATTTTATTTTATATTTTTATTGATTTTAGAGAGAGGAAAGGAGAGGTGTGGAGAGATAGAAACACTGATGAGAGAGAATCATTGATCAGCTGCCTCTTACATGCCACTGGGATCGAGCCCACAACCCGAGTATGTGCCCTGAACGGGGAATCAAACCGTGACTCCTGGTTCATGGTCCGACACTCAACCACTGAGCCACACCTGCCGGGCAGAAGCCACCTCCCTTTAATCTCCCAGCCGGCAGGTCCAGCATGCTTGGCAGGGCCATACCTCCTCCTCCCTCTCCATCTGGAGATTGGCTGCAACCTTTCAGGCTGAGAGCAATGGGGATCCCTCCCAGGGGCTCAGATGGTCCAGCGGCCTCCTGACCGGTATCTCCCCTCTGAGCTCTGGGTGTGGTGGGGCAGGCACCATAGCCAAGAATCCGAGATTCCTCAGACTCAATTACAGCCTGACACTCGGGCCGCACTGAATCATTATCACGTTTCAGAGGAGGAACCTGAGGCCCAGGGACCTCACAGCCAGCAAGAGGCTGGAGTCTCA